>NC_091329.1:28834281-28967450 GCF_038502225.1 Cherax quadricarinatus | reverse complement strand
CCTTTCATCACACCAGTAGCAACCAACTTGGTCACCAATTACTCAACTTCACAAACCATAAACACCTAATTCATCTTGGCCCAGACTTCAATACCTTCTTCAACCACACGGGCCAAGGCAAACCAGACATCATTCTGGCAAACCGAGCCAGCTCTCTATTTCAACATTACATCTCACCTGGCCCTATTACAGGCTCTGATCACATCCCAGTCATCTTACACATCTCCTCCAACCCTATCCTCATTCCAACCACACCTTCATTCTCCTACAAGAACGCTGACTGGGATGCTTTCAAACAACACATAGACAATATTAACCTCACCTATGACTACAACAACAAACCTATCTCTGACATCGATACTCAACTTGATCTCATCCAGGACACCATTACACAAGCAGCCAACATCGCAATACCAAAGAAAACTCACACCACTCGTTATTCCTTCAAACCGTCACTCAGAACAAGAAGACTAATTATCTGCTACCACAACCGCTTCCTCTACAACACACATAGATTTAATCAAGTCCGATTAGATCTCACTTACCTTAGAAACAACATTTTACACAGCCTAGACCAAGACCACAACAATCACTGGTCACGACTAATACAACAAGCGGACAGGCAGCGTGTTAAAAACACTAAAGCCTTCTGGAACTTTATCAAAAAAATCAGAGGCACTACTCCCACCAACAAATTCAAACACATCACCCACAACAACACACACATCTCAGACCCACAGGCTGCTACCAACATCTTCAAACACATCTGGGAGAACATCTTCCACGCTCACCCACCTCACCCTAACGTTATTCAACACATTCAGAACATAGAACACTGGAACACTGCACACACACAAGAAACAACACCAGACAGCCACATACATCTAGACACTCTTACCTCCTCCCAAGAACTCGACACTCCTTTCACCAACACAGACATTAAAACTCTCCTCAGACACCTTCCTCCAAAGGCTCCTGGTGCCTCTGGCCTAAACCATATTATCCTGAAACACCTTCCTGACTCTATCATTACTGCCTACACAAACCTCCTCAATGCCTCCCTTGCCTCTGGATACTTCCCTTCCCTCTTCAAAGCTGCTACTGCTATCCTCCTTCCTAAACCCAATAAAGACCACTCTGACCCTAAAAACTATCGCCCTATCAGCCTCCTCGAAACTTTAGGAAAACTCTTTGAAAAACTCATTAATCATCGCCTTCGCAGATACCTGGAACATAATTCTCTACTTTCAGATGGCCAGTTTGGCTTCAGAACACACAGATCCACACAGGATGCCATTAACATCATTCTCAACTACATCCACATAAACACAAAACAAAGAAACAGGACAGCCCTGGTTGCAAAAGACGTTGAAAAAGCTTTTGACACTGTGTGGCACGAGGGGCTCAAGTACAAACTCTGCACTAACTTCAACCTGCCTCTCAATACTCGTAAACTCCTCTGCAACTTCCTAGACGGCCGTACCATGAGAATCAAATTCCAAGGCTGTTACTCTGACTACTTCACACTAAATGCTGGAGTACCCCAGGGATCTGTCCTTTCCCCTACCCTCTACATTTTATACACTAACGACATTCCAACACCTATATACCACAACTCCATCACACTAGCCTATGCAGACGACATTACACAACTTATCACTCATGCCAATATAGATACACTCACACACAAAACACAAAATGAGGTTGACAGGATAGCCATCTGGGAACAAAAATGGAGGATCAAAACCAATGCAGCAAAATCCAGCATTACGTATTTTAACTACAGGAAACGTGATCCTCCATTACCTGTCGAACTCAGAACAGCTGACACCCGCACTTACTTCCCTATCACACAATCTGTCACTGTCCTTGGCGTTAATCTTGACTACCTTCTTCGTTTACACGGACACATTCACTCAAGGCATGCAATAGCTAGTAAGGCCCTTGCGGGCCTCTACAAGCTGAAACATGCCTCTCAACGCACCAAACTACACCTCTACAAATCCCTAATACGTCCTCTGATAACTTACTCTCCTCTAGCCCTCTCTCTTGCAGCAAAAACAAACTTACTTAAACTGCAGCGTGTCCAGAACAAGGCGCTGCGCTGGGTGCTTGATGTCAGATGGGAGGACTTCGCCACAAGCGAGTCTCTCCATGCCCAGTTAGACGTCCCTGCGCTGAATCTGTACTGGAAGAGGCTCAGTGACAGACAGATAGACAAACTTGAGACACGACATGACTACTGGACCTCTCTCCTTGACGAAGACATTCGCAGACCCACAAACCAACACAACCTTTTCTACTCCTTGCATGATCCTGCTCCTAACCCTACTTACAAATAACCTTGGATCTGCTGACAGGTACCTTCTAAGACAGGTACCATTCTCTGACCCACGTTCGCCTTAGCATTTTTGGGTTAAGACATGACTCAGTTCTGCACTCATCTCTAGCTCTAAAGGTCGCAAGTCCCTTACTCCCAGCTCACCCCACCGGAGTCCCAACACAAGAACCGGAATTTCTCTTTTCAATATCTGTCCCACGATCGCCTTTGCTGCTGGGTTAAGCCCTGGCTCTATTTCTACGACTAAGAACACTCCTCTCCAGCACCATTCTTCGTCTGTCCCGTCTTCCCCGCTCATCCCTTTTGGGATCTTACCTGAACTTTCGTTCGTTCGTACCCCAGGTAGTTCTGTTTATGACTTGAAAAAGCCCACTGTGTGGGCGAAACGTAGTCAATAAAGGATCACATTATACTGCATTTGTGTTTATATTGCCATGGCTAACCTGTACCTGTCCAGCAGCTCCTCTCTCCTGCCCTTCCCAATGTCAAAGTTAAGACACATGTGCAACATCTGGATATCTTTATTGTAGACGTTTCGCCATCCAGTGGCTTTATCAATACAGATTCTAGGACATAATAGGAAGACAGTAGAACTATATACAAAAGATGAGGTAATCAGTCCCTCGGCCTTGGAGTTAGTGTTCACAGCATCGTGGTGGAGGAGAGTCTGGAGCAAAGGCAAGAAGACTGGCGTTTTTATAGGCGTCAGTGGATGGGACGGGCAGCAGACGAGGGCAGTCACTGGTAGGCGGGATTCCCCAGTGGAAGTAGGTCCTTCCCAAAGAGATGGGTTAGTTGCAGCAGCCGTGAAGAAGGTCTTGTAGATGTCCTCTGAACCAAGATTCCATGATGTTGCAGTGTCTGACAAGTTGTGCAAGAAAGGTATAAAATACCGACAATATGAAAGTTAAGACACATGTGCAACATCTGGATATCTTTATTGTAGACGTTTCGCCATCCAGTGGCTTTATCAATACAGATTCTAGGACATAATAGGAAGACAGTAGAACTATATACAAAAGATGAGGTAATCAGTCCCTCGGCCTTGGAGTTAGTGTTCACAGCATCGTGGTGGAGGAGAGTCTGGAGCAAAGGCAAGAAGACTGGCGTTTTTATAGGCGTCAGTGGATGGGACGGGCAGCAGACGAGGGCAGTCACTGGTAGGCGGGATTCCCCAGTGGAAGTAGGTCCTTCCCAAAGAGATGGGTTAGTTGCAGCAGCCGTGAAGAAGGTCTTGTAGATGTCCTCTGAACCAAGATTCCATGATGTTGCAGTGTCTGACAAGTTGTGCAAGAAAGGTATAAAATACCGACAATATGAAAGTTAAGATATCTTTATTGTAGACGTTTCGCCATCCAGTGGCTTTATCAATACAGATTCTAGGACATAATAGGAAGACAGTAGAACTATATACAAAAGATGAGGTAATCAGTCCCTCGGCCTTGGAGTTAGTGTTCACAGCATCGTGGTGGAGGAGAGTCTGGAGCAAAGGCAAGAAGACTGGCGTTTTTTATAGGCGTCAGTGGATGGGACGGGCAGCAGACGAGGGCAGTCACTGGTAGGCGGGATTCCCCAGTGGAAGTAGGTCCTTCCCAAAGAGATGGGTTAGTTGCAGCAGCCGTGAAGAAGGTCTTGTAGATGTCCTCTGAACGCCAGTCTTCTTGCCTTTGCCCTTCCCAATGTCATTACCTCCAGCACTAAGACAGATAATGGGCTTGTTCCCATTACCTGCCATAATATTATCCAACTTGCTGACTATGTCACCAACACCAGCTCCAGGAAGGCACTCTCTGTGTCTGACCTTTCTATCTCTGTTACAAAATGCATGGTCTATATATCTTACCTGAGAATCTCCTACTATTAAAATATTGTTACCTTGATTAGCAGGGGAATCAGTGGTACCTTCAACCTCACTAACCACTGAAGTACATTCGTCTTGGAGAACAGAGAATCGATTTCCTACCTTCACATCTTCTCTATTAACTCTTCTCATCTTCCTTCTTCCTGAACTGTGAATCACTTGCCACTTAAAGCGGCTGCCACTATCACTGCTGGTGACCATCCCTACCTTACCAGCTAAATGCTTCTCACACTCTCTCCCAAACTCATCTATGCGAAGCTTCAGCCTTCTATTTTCCTCCTGAAGAATTAGAATCTCATTCTTCAACACTTCAACCTGAGATTCTAAAACACTACAACAAGCCATGGTGCTTGGTAACAGCCCACACTAACTCCCAAGAGCTTAGGCAGGTATGACCGCAGGTGACCACTGACCTCAGCTTACCGACCACTGACCTCAGCGTACTGAAGATGGATGAGTTGAGATTAGTTGCTATTGAAGGTAACATTGATGTATTTGCAATCACTGAGACATGGTTTAATTCCAAAAGTCGGGACATGCCTTCGGAATGTCACATTCAGGGTTTTAAATTGTTCCAAGTAGATAGAAATATCGGTAATGGAGGTGGGGTGGCACAGTATGTCCGAGATCATTTGAACTGTTGCATAAAAACGGGTATTAAGTCCGAGGTAACACATACGAAGTCTGTCTGGATAGAATTTTCAGAGGGGCATAAAAAGTTGATTCTAGGAGAGATATACCGTCCCCCAAACTTAGATAGGGACAAAGGAAAATTACTGTGGGAAGAAATTGTTAAGGCCACGAGGCACGATGATGTAATTCAAGGGGACTTTAACTTTAGTCACATTGACTGGAATTTCTTGACTGGGAATTTAGAATCAAATGACTTCTTAGAAGAAGTTCAGGATTGTTTTTTGAAGCAGTTTGTGACAGAACCTACAAGGGGAAATAACCTTCTTGATTTGGTTCTGGCGAACAAGGAAACCCTTGTTAATCATTTAGAAATTAATGAGGAACTCGGAACAAGCGATTACAAATAAATTTCCTTTAGCATAGAATGGAAGTATGACAGTAGGGATAATTCTGTACTGGTCCCAGATTTTCGCTTAGCAGATTACAATGGGCTTAGAGAACACTTATCATCTGTTGACTGGGGTAACGAAGAGAGCTATCAATATGACAGTTTTCTGGACACCATACATGCTGCTTAGAGAACGTTCATCCCATATAAAGAAATTAGATCAAATAGAAATAACCCAAAATGGAAGAATAATAGGCTGAAATATCCACTAGGGCATAAGAAAGGAATTTATAAGTGTATCAAAAGAGGTGACGGTCATCTTATGAATCAGTATATTGATATTAAGAGGGATGTTAAAAAGGGGATAAGAAAAGCTAAAAGGGACTATCAAATTAAAGTTGCTAGGGATTCAAAAGCTAACCCAAAAAGTTTTATCCAGGTGTTAAGAACAAAAGTTAGAGATAAGACAGGTCCTCTTAAAAATAACTATGGGCATCTTACTGACAAAGAGAATGAAATGTGCTCGATTTTAAATAATTATTTTCTCTCGGTTTTTACACAGGAAGACACTAAGAATTTTCCAGTAATTAATTTTTATAGTGGGCCAGAAGAAGATAAATTATGTAACATCACAGTCACTAGTGAAATGGTTATGAAACAAATAGACCGACTGAAGCAAAATAAGTCGCCGGGTCCTTATGAGCTTTTTTCAAGGGTTCTTAATTAAGGAATGCAAAATGGAAGTCTGTGAACCATTAACTAATATTTTTAATTTATCTCTTCAAACAGGTGTAGTGTCTGATATGTGGAAGATGGCTAATGCAATTCCTATTTTTAAAGCAGGGGACAAGTCGTTACCGTCAAATTACCGCCCAATAAGCCTGACCTCAATTGTAGGCAATTTACTAGACACAATTATAGCTGAGATTATAAGAAGCCATCTCGATAAGCATAGCTTGATTAATGATACTCAGCATGGATTCACAAGAGGCCGGTCTTGTCTAACTAATTTATAAACTTTCTTCAGTAAAGCTTTTGAGGCTGTTGACCACGATAAAGAATTTAATATTATTTACTTAGATTTTAGTAAGGAATTTGATAGAGCTCCGCACCAAAGACTGTTAAAGAAAGTGGCAGCTCATGGCATTGGGGGAAAAGTGCTCTCGTGGATCGAATCTTGGCTCACAGACAGGAAGCAGAGAGTGTCCATAAATGGGGTTAAATCTGAGTGGGGATCTGTAACAACTGGCGTTCCACAGGGATCAGTCTTGGTCCCGTTGTTCATAATATATATCAATGATCTTGGTTTAGAAAGACACGTAAGCAAACACTATAACATATTTATTAGAAAACGTTTCGGTCCTGGGACCTTGATCACTTCTAACATACAGAGGTAGAAAGACATTATATATATAGGCGGAGAGTGAGATGTGACGCACGTGACCTGAGGAATGTCATAAGAACATAAGAATGGAGGAACACTGTAGAAGGCCTACTGGCCCATGCGAGGCAGGTCCTTATCAAAACAACCTCTGTCTATGATGAGGACCAGTAGACGATGAAATCATGTGACTCCTGTGTTGTTGGGTTGGTGCTGCTTAAGTATCATGTATGCCAATGTTTTTGAAATTTTGTAGTTTCCAGTGTTGCGTTCTATAGTGTCGGTGACGGTGATTAGTGAGGCTTCTAGGCACCGTCGGCGTCTGAGGTCTGGTTCGGTGAGAACGAGTTGTGCCTCGTTCCAGTTCATCAAATGCCCCGTTGAGTCTCTGTGGAGGACACAGGCGTACCTTACATCGTCTCTGTTAGAGGCATTTCGATGCTCATTCAGGCGGACTGCAAGATCTCTGCCTGTCTCGCCTACATATTTCTTGGGACAGAACCCACAAGGGATCGTGTAGACGCCTGCTGTAGAAGTTAGAGGTGTGGGGCTGCGTTTAGTAGTGAGGTCTTTGATAGAGGATGTGTTTATGGTGGAAACGTTGATGTTACTCATAGCAAGTGCCCGGCGAGTATTCGTGGCAACATCGCCACATGGGAGTACTATGAACTGTTTAGGGGGCTGTTCCATGGGCGGTTTGTTTAGGATAGCGCTCTCAAGAAGAAGCCAATGAGGACTCCTCTCTTAGTGCGGGTATCTTGGTGTGAATAAAAGTGTATAAGATCGTCCTTGTTGGTAGGTTTTCTATACACTTTGAAGAGAAGTTTGTCACTGTCGGGAGATCTGCACAGTAGAACGTCGAGGAAAGGAAGTTTGCCATCATTTTCGAGTTCAAGTGTAAACTTTATTGATGGTTCAACTGCATTGATCTTGTTGAGAAGGGCCTGGATATTGAGACGTCTTGGATAGAAAACCAATATATCATCAACGTATCTTAGCCAGGTAACGGTGTTGGGAATGAGGGTGCTGAATTTCTCTGTCTCCAAGTTTTCCATGAAGAGGTTGGCAAGCACAGCACTGAGCGTGGCGATGTTGCCACGAATACTCGCCGGGCACTTGCTATGAGTAACATCAACGTTTCCACCATAAACACATCCTCTATCAAAGACCTCACTACTAAACGCAGCCCCACACCTCTAACTTCTACAGCAGGCGTCTACACGATCCCTTGTGGGTTCTGTCCCAAGAAATATGTAGGCGAGACAGGCAGAGATCTTGCAGTCCGCCTGAATGAGCATCGAAATGCCTCTAACAGAGACGATGTAAGGTACGCCTGTGTCCTCCACAGAGACTCAACGGGGCATTTGATGAACTGGAACGAGGCACAACTCGTTCTCACCGAACCAGACCTCAGACGCCGACGGTGCCTAGAAGCCTCACTAATCACCGTCACCGACACTATAGAACGCAACACTGGAAACTACAAAATTTCAAAAACATTGGCATACATGATACTTAAGCAGCACCAACCCAACAACACAGGAGTCACATGATTTCATCGTCTACTGGTCCTCATCATAGACAGAGGTTGTTTTGATAAGGACCTGCCTCGCATGGGCCAGTAGGCCTTCTACAGTGTTCCTCCATTCTTATGTTCTTATGACATTCCTCAGGTCACGTGCGTCACATCTCACTCTCCGCCTATATATATAATGTCTTTCTACCTCTGTATGTTAGAAGTGATCAAGGTCCCAGGACCGAAACGTTTTCTAATAAATATGTTATAGTGTTTGCTTACGTGTCTTTCTAAACCAACTTGTCGGTATTTATTACCAAGGTTTATACCATCAATGATCTTGATGAGGAAATTTCTAGTGAAATGAGCAAATTCGCCAATGACACAAAGATAGGTAGGATAATTGATTCAAACGTAGATATCAGGGAATTTCAGGAGGATTTAGACAAACTCTATTCTTGGTCAGAAAAGTGGCAGATGCAGTTCAATGTAGATAAATGTAAGGTTCTGAAGCTCGGGAGTGTCCACTTATAAGTTAAATAATGTATAACTTAGCCATACAGATTGCGAAAAGGACTTGGGGGTTATGGTGAGCAGCAACCTTAAACCAAGACAGCAATGCCTAAGCGTACGTAATAAGGCAAACAGATTACTGGGATTCATTTCAAGAAGTGTAAGCAACAGAAGTCCAGAGGTTATACTGCAGCTTTATACATGTAAAGTAAAAGGACACAAGTGCAACTAATGTGACATTTATTGTGGCAACGTTTCGCTCTCCAGGAGCTTTATCAAGCCATTACGTAATGGCTTGATAAAGCTCCTGGAGAGCGAAACGTTGCCACAATAAATGTCACATTAGTTGCACTTGTGTCCTTTTACTTTACATATTGTCGGTAATTCTACCAACTTTATTACAGCTTTATACATCATTAGCAAGGCCTCACCTAGATTATGCAGCTCAGTTCTGGTCTCCATATTTCAGAATGGACATAAATTCGTTAGAAAGCATTCAGCGTAGAATGACTAAATTAATACATAGCATTAGAAATCTTCCTTATGAAGAAAGTTTGAAGATCCTTAAATTACATTCACTTGTTAGACGAAGAATGAGGGGAGACATGATCGATGTGTACAAGTGGACATGACTCACGAAATCGCAATGACGGTCTGGAGTTTTGAGACTCTGATCGCGGATTCCATCCCCGTCCGTGGTATGGTTTGTATAAGTGGACGATAGGTATTAATAAAGGTGATACAGATAAGGTCTTGAGGATATCTCTCCAAGAGAGATCCAGCAGTAATGGATTCAAATTAGACAAGTTTAGATTTAGAAATTATATAGGAAAGTATTGGTTTGGAAATAGGGTAGTTGATGAGTTGAGCAATCTACCTACTTGGGTTATTGAAGCTAAAACCTTGGGTAGTTTCAAATTTAGGTTGTATAAATGCACGAGTGAGAGGGGTTTGATTTCAGTGGGACTTGCATATGAGTGGATAGGGTTAACAGAGCTTATTTCTTGGGTGGCATTGAATTTTTTGGGGGCAAATGTTTTGTTAGTGGGATTGATTGTAAAGAACCTGCTTAGTATGGGCCAACAGGCCTGCTGCAGTGTTTCTCCTTTCTTATGTTCTTATGTTATCGTTCCTACATGCATAAATGTGTTCATTGAGGCTGGTTTCGAGGTTTCTTGCTGTTTCACCTACATAAATCCTATCGCAGCATCTACAGGGTACAGTTGACTGGTTCATGGTGCTTGGATCTTTTCCTGGTTAAGTCCTTTACTGAAGTGCTGGAAGCGAGATCGTACAAAACCAGGCGATAAGAACTATGCGTGCGGCCCCCATCTGGGCAAACACAGTATGTCTCAGATTTGAGACCCGGCTTCCTTCCCTGGCTGACAGAGTAAGATACATAAACGCCTGCAAAGTAGCCACGATTCTGCACCGGCAGCTAGGTACCCCACTGAGAAGACGGATATTGGTAACCATGATACAAGATCCAACTCTCTTCACGGACTACTCCTGGATTCGTTCGTTTTTTGCTGCTGGGTGGAAGCTGCTGCCTATACAACTACTCCTTGAGAAGAGTTGTGACCTTGTTGCTCGTATCATCCACCACCTCCCTGGCTCCCAGATCCGGCCGATGTTTGCGTTACGCAACTGCCATCACTAAGCGTCTCTGCAGTCAAGACACCCTCAGCAATCATGCTGAGACATGCATGGCACTGGCAGAGGGACGTACATGTGCAGTGTATTTCACAGATGGTTCTGTCGACCCTGACAGGAAGAGAGCAGCAGCTGAACTGTACCACAATGGTCACACACAAGGCTGGCGACTCCCTGACCACTGCACGATCTTTCAAACTGAGCTGATGGCGATTCAGCAGGCATTGTCACATACCCTACTACATTGACTCCACCTCCGCAAATCAATGCCCTCTCCCGTCCTCAACCACAGGACAATGTTCACTTCATTACATTGATTCTGAGCACCAGAATTGGGTACCAGATTGACATTGAACTGGACCCTAAGCCATGCTGGCATCCGGGGAAATGAGGCAGCGGACGATGCAGTCAAGGCAGCAACAGATTATCCACTGTTGGGATTACCATCCCCATCAGCCTACGACAGACCAAACTGGTAGCGGCCAGAGCAATGAAACTTATGGGGGAGGTCCTAGATGATACCCCATTTCATCAGTGGTACCGAACAGCGACTCATGGAGAACCCCTTCCATATGATAGAAGCTTGTCCAGAGCGCAGTGTACCGCCATCCATCGGCTTCGTTTGGGCTTTCCCACAGCCAAGATGATGGCAGACAAGGCTGAGGAGATGTGCCTGCACTGCCAGCACTGCCAGCACGTTGTCCAGCGCCCCCTAACATACTACCTTCTGGAGTGCGAAGTTACTGAGACACTCCTCAGGCAACTAGCACTGATGTTCCGAAGAGGACCCAGAGATGACTGCGGCTACACTAGTCTACCATGGAGTCAACGAACCAGACAAGTTGTTGCCCGTGATAACGCCATATCCTCCTCGCAAATAACAAAAAAGGCACAATACCGTGACTGGAACAATGCACAAATAACCCGCACATAGAAGAGAGGAGCTTACGACGGCGTTTCGGTCCGACTTAGACTATTTACAAAATCACACTGCTCCTCGCTAGTGTCCACAGTTGGGAGCACATACGGTGTTGCCGCTTATGAGATACACCAGATGAACTGACCAGAAGAGTGCTTGAGAAGCATACGTTGCATCACTGTAGAAACCTTTCTCCTTCGGGAGCCAGAGACGGGCCATCGCATGATTAATCTCGTGCCAGGACTCCGGTCTTGGCGAGCATTATACATACATACTTACATGAATTAAGACACTTATGCAACATATGGAAATCTTTACTGAAGAAACGTTTCGCCACATAGTGGCTTCATCAGTCCAATACAAAGTAGGAAGGTATGAGGAGAGGAGGCGTATGAGGTAATCAGTCCCTCACCTAGATTATGCCTCCGCATTTCGGGAAGGCTAATACTAATAATTTTTACTGTTATAATGAAATCTGTGTAGCCTATATTATAGTGCATCCTGTGTTGTGTTGCTTGTGTTATTTTGTGGCACACCCTGTCGTGTAGCTTGTGTTATTGCACAACTTGTGTTAAAGTAGTCTATCTTAGAGTATGTTCCGTGTTATTATACTTGCTGTGTTATTATGAAGAGTCATCTAATGTATCTCTGTGTTATAATGTAGCCTACGATGTAGTGTAACTCGTGTGTATTCTGTGTTACAGTGTAGCCTGCTTTGTTGTGTGGGCTGTGTAGGTGGGTAGCCTGTGTTTCAGTGTAGCCTGTGTTATTTTGTAGCCTGTATTATAGTGTAACCTGAACTATAGGGTAGCCTGTGTTATAGTGTAGCCTGTGTTATTGTGTAGCCTGTGTTATTGTGTAGGCTATGTTAATGTGTAGCCTGTGTTATTGGGTTATTTTGTGGCCTGTGTTACTGTGTAGACTGTGTTATTGAATTACTGTGTAGCCTGTGTTACTGTGTAGCCTGTGTTATTGTGTAGCCTGTGTTATTGTGTAGCCTATGTTAATGTATAGCCTGTGTTATTGAGTTATTTTGTGGCCTGTGTTATTGTGTAGCCTGTGTTATTGTGTAGCCTGTGTTATTGAATTACTGTGTAGCCTGTGTTACTGTGTAGCCTGTGTTATTGTGTAGCCTGTGTTACTGTGTAGCCTGCGTTATTGTGTAGCCTGTGTTATTGTGTACTCTGTGTTACTGTGTAGCCTGTGTTATTGTGTAGCCTGTGTTATTGAGTACCCTGTGTTACTGTGTAGCCTGTGTTATTGTGTAGCCTGTGTTATTGCGTACCCTGTTTTACTGTGTAGCCTGTGTTATTGTGAAGCCTGTGTTATTGCGTACCCTGTGTTACTGTGTAGCCTGTGTTATTGTGAAGCTTGTGTTATTGTGTACCCTGTGTTATTGTGTCACTGTGTAGCCTGCGTTACTGTGTAACCTGTGTTATTGTGTAGCCTGTGTTATTGTGTTACTGTGTTATTGTGTAGCCTGTGTTATTGTGTAGCCTGTGTTATTGTGTAGCCTGTGTAATTGTGTAGCCTGTGTTATTGTGTAGCCTGTTATTGTGTAGCCTGTGTTACTGTGTAGCCTGTGTTATTGTGTACCCTGTGTTACTGTGTAGCCTGTGTTATTGTGAAGCCTGTGTTATTGTGTAGCTTGTGTTTTTGTGTATCCTGTGTTATTGTGTACCCTGTGTTATTGTGTCACTGTGTAGCCTGTGTAGCCTGTGTTACTGTGTAACCTGTGTTATTGTGTAGCCTGTGTTATTATATTACTGTGTTATTGTGTAGCCTGTGTTATTGTGTTACTGTGTAGCATCTGTTATTGTGTTACTGTGTTATTGTGTAGCCTGTGTTATTTTGTAGCCTGTGTTATTGTGTAGCTTATGTTATTGTGTAGCCTGTGTTATTGTGTAGCCTGTGTTATTGTGTAGCCTGTGTTATTGTGTAGCCTGTGTTATTGTGTAGCCTGTGTTATTGTGTAGCCTGTGTTATTGTGTAGCCTGTGTTACTGTGTAGCCTGTGTTATTGTGTAGCCTGTGTTATTGTGTAGCCTGTGTTATTGTGTAGCTGTGTACATACACATTCCTCCCCCAGCTGTGTGCGTACATAATTCCGCCATACATTCCTTCACAAGAGACACACTGATATAGACATTCATTCGTCTACATGGGCGCTACATAGGCTGACATGTACGTCATCTACATGGCTAAACATACATGAGGACAAAATTCGGTATTTTCACATCAGATAACTCGATTATAATTGCAGGTAAAATGCTTTGATCTTGTAAATTTTTTTATTATAATTCAACAGAGTGAAAAGTGAGCCTGGCTATGTAAACATTATCCTGCTGATAAATTATCAACACATATTACCTTGAAATGTGTTGAATTTTTATTCTAAAATGTTCAGTGCCAATTAAAATATTTATTGTTGATATGATATTTAATAGCTTATAAACAAAATAATAACGAGATTAGAAAACAAAAGGTATCCATGACTAATGAGTGACCGCTATGAAAAAAAACAGATCAAGAATTCTGAGCTAAAATTGATAAATTCAAGCGAGCCATGAGAACTTACGATCTCCTCGTAAGACAAGCGTCGAGAAAAGTCAGACTCAGAGTTGGAATGAGGAAGCTGACGCTCTTATACAGCACGAGGGTTGTGGACAGTTGGAGTGGATTATGAAGAATGGAAGTGGACACAAACATCACATAGATTCAAAAGATGTGATATTCCACAAATTACTAGGAAACAAATCTATCGGTTACTCGACAATTATGAGGTGGGCCCAGGAGCTAAGGTGCTACTCCCGCATGCACAGATGTTCGTCTACGCACATACACACGCACACACATACACACACAAACAAACACACACACACACACACACACACACACAACTCACAAGAAACGATCAAGAGGTATGTGAGGAGCTCAACATGAGATTTAAGGAAGTATTTACAGTGGAGACAGGAAGGCCTCTGGAGGGACAGAACAGAGGAGGACACCAGCAAGGAATATACCAACAAGTGTTGGATGACATACATACAACTGAGGAGGTGAAGAAGCTGCTAAGGGATATCGATACCTCAAAGGCAATGGGACCGGACAACATCTCACCGTGGGTCCTTAGAGAGGGAGTGGATATGCTGTGTGTGCCACTTACCGCAATCTTCAACACATCCCTTGAAACTGGGCAGCTACCTGAGGTATGGAAGACTGCAAATGTAGTTCCCATTTTTAAAAAAGGAGACGGAAAAGAGGCACTTAACTATAGACCAGTGTCACTGACGTGTATAGTATGCAAAGTTATGGAGAAGATTATCAGGAGGAGAGTGGTGGAGCAGCTGGAACGGAACAAGAGTATAAATGCCAACCAGCACATATTCATGGAAGGCAAATCCTGTTTCACAAACCTTCTGGAATTTTATGATAAAGCAACAGAAGTAAGACACGAGAGAGAGGAGTGGGTTAACTGCATCTTCTTGGACTGCTAAGAGGCCTTTGACACAATTCCTCACAAGAGATTAGTGCAGAAGCTAGAGGATCAGGTGCATATAACAGGAAGGGCACTGCAATGGATCAGAGAATACCTGATAGGGAGACAACAGCGAGTCATGGTACGTGAAGAGGTATCACAGTGGGCACCTGTGACGAGCGAGGTCCCACATGGGTTGGTCCTAGGACCAGTGCTATTTTTGGTATACGTGAATAACATGATGGAAGGGTTAGAATCAGAAGTGTCCCTGTTCGCAGATGATGTGAAGTTACTGAGAAGAATTAAATCAGATGAGGATCAGGCAGGACTTCAAAGAGACCTGGACAGACTCTACACCTGGGCCAGCAACTGGCTTCACGAATTTAACCCCGCCAAATGCAAAGTCATGAAGATCGGGGAAGGGCACAGAAGACCGCAGATGGAGTATAGGCTAGGTGGCCATAGACCGCAAATCTCGCTCAGGGAGAAAGATCTTAGGGTGAGTATAACACCGAGCACGTCTCCAGTAGCACATATAAACCAGATAACTGCTGCAGCATATTAGGCCCATACTGTAGTATACAGCACCTGTTTGGAACCCGCTCTTGATCAAGCACATCAAGAAATTAGAGAAAGTGCAAAGGTTTGCGACAAGGTTAGTTCCAGAGCTAAGGGGAATGTCCTATGAAGAAAGATTAAGGGAAATCGGCCTGACGACACTGGAAGACAGAAGGGTCAGGGCAGACATGACAACGACATATAAAATACTGCTCAGAATAGACAAGGTGGACAATGACAGGATGTTCCAGAGAGGGGACAGAGAAACAAGAGGTCACAATTGGAAATTGAAGAGTCAGATACATATCAAAGGGATGTTAGGAAGTACTTCTTCAGTCATAGAGTTGTCAGGCAATGGAATAGCCTAGAAAGTGACGTAGTGGAGGCGGGAACCATACATGGTTTTAAGACGATGTTTGATAAAGCTCATGGAGCAGGGAGAGAGAGGACCCAGTAGCAACCAGTGAAGAGGTGGGGCCAGGAGCTAAGACTCGACCCCTGCAACCACAAATAGGTGAGTACACATGCACACACACAATTAGTTGAGTACAATTAGGTGAGTACACACAAACACACACACAGTAGAAACACCGTGTGCGCGAGTCACACCTTCCGTGCTCCGCGAATGTAAGTGTTTTTGAGGGCTACTCAATTGTACTGCAAGGGTTGCTAAGTGTCATGGTAGTATACAATCCGTGAAGCGAATTACAATCTGCCTGAGCCACATAAGTGTGGGGAGAGCAACAATTTTATAAGTGATCTAGAAAGTGATACGTGGTGGCACATTAGAGTGGGCAGGTCCTAATGTGCTCCAGGTGACGTTGCTATGTGTCACCAAGAAAGACAATACAGTGAAACAAATGTGTGACCAGTGAAAGAAATACAGTGAATAGGGTACATTATATAACGAGAAGAAACGGAGGTGGATCTAAGCCAGTACGTCACATCCTGCTGGACAATCTACAGGCTGCTACAGTTGCACTGCAAGTACTGTACTCACCTATGTGTGGTAGTTTAGGTGTGGGTTTTGGGTTCCAATTAACTGCCAAGCTGATTGTGAACAGTCCAACTCTCCCACATATACACACTCCCACATATACAGACTCACACATACACTCCCCCATGCCCCCCTCCCCCGCCAATCTCTCACTCATTCCTCTCTCTTTCACTCTCCTCCTCCCCACCCCTCCCTGTTTCCCCCTCTCCCTCTCCCATTCTCCCACCTTCTTTCTCCCTCCTCCTCACTCCCCATATTCCCCCCTCAATCCTCCTCCCCACCCCTCTCCCATATATACACTGTCTACAATTCCTCCTCTACCTCCCCCACACTCAGACAAACACACCACAAACCTAACACACAGAATTAAGTTTTCCATTCTGAGGCAATCAAAACAAAAAAAAATGAGTTGCCAGAGAGCAGAAAGGAAAACCAAGGGACAGGAGGATGGCTCTGCAAAGGAAGATTGGGCAGCAGAGCTCATGAAAAGGGAACATGAATGGGGAAAGAAACTAGAAGAACTTAGCATGAGAATGGAAGAGAGGATAGATATGGAAAGCAAAAAGTGGGAAATGCAAGCAGTATTAAAACAGGGAAGTGTTTTTGGGTATGCCCAAAGGAGATAAATCTGTGGACTAAAATCACAAGGGTATTAAAAGAGGATAACATCAAAGCTGTTTTCATAGACAACCTGGAAGCTTTCTACAACAGATGGGAACATAAAAAGTCTGGGCTGAATGGTACTGCCCTTGATACTGGCCATGTAGTCAGAAACTGTAAGGCTGGAGGTGATGTCCTGGTAGTCAGTAAATGTGGGGCAGATAGTGCTGTCCTGGGAGACAGTAATGGTGAAGCTGGAGGTGCTGTCCTGGGAGACAGTAATGGTGAAGCTGGAGGTGCTGTCCTGGGAGACAGTAATGGTGAAGCTGAAGGTGCTGTCCTGGGAGACAGAAATGGTGAAGCTGGAGGTGCTGTCCTGGGAGACAGTAATGGTGAAGCTGGAGATGCTGTCCTGGGAGACAGTAATGGTGAAGTTGGAGATGCTGTCCTGGGAGACAGTAATGGTGAAGCTGGAGGTGCTGTCCTGGGAGACAGTAATGGTGAAGCTGGAGATTTTGTCCAGGTAGTCGGGAATTATACGCAGGAAGGAATGCATATAAATGACCTCATAGGGGACAGGAGCCGTAGTGGGGAAACAAGTGTAGTCAAAGATAAGATAAAACCAATATTGCAAACACGAAATACAACAGGAAATACCAAAAACAACTGGTGGGAGCTCCATTATTGGTGCTAGGGAAGATAGGAATAAGACAGGTAAACATGCACCAACAGGGAATACAGTCACAGAAACCCAAGGCAAACGGAAACCAAGCCTGTGCACATACTATGCACTTGGTATCTGCAGACATGGGAAATCTGGAAAAACAGATGGGACGTGCAACTATGACCACCCTAGAAAATGCCGTGCCCATATGACAACAGGAAAATGCAAACTCCCTTCCTGTAAGCTTTTTCACCCTGAAATGTGTACCTCTTCAGTACAGGAAAGACTGTGCTATAATTTAAATTGCCAGGCACACCATCTAAAGGGGACAAAAAGATACAAAACATCCAGGCCATGGGAAAACATGGGTAACCACAGCCACTCAAGAGGGAGAGGTTTTTTAGTGCCAGGAAGGAAAAAAAACTGGCAGGAAATGGCAAAAATTGTACACCAAATCCAGTCATTCCTGGAGTGGAACCACAGTCGATGGCCTCCACTCCAAACCAACAGATACAGATACTAATGCCGGAAAAAAAATCCCCCCCCAGTACCAACAATACCACAAGTCCGATGACATTCTTCTTTGCAAATATACAGGGTCTAAAGCCAGCAACAAACAACAAAATACCTTTCATCCGTGGACTGCTTGCAGAGGCAAAGGCAATGTTCGCGGCTTTCACTGAGACCCACATAAAGGATCACTTAGACAACGAAATATGGATCCCAGGTTACAACCTATACATATGTGACAGAGTGAACAGGCAAAAGGGGGGTGGGGTTGGCCTGTACATTGCAGAGTCACTTGTTTGCACAGAACTGCTTAATGCCTCAAATGATGTAGTGGAAGTTTTAGCAGTAAAGGTCGAGAACCAAAACCTAGTCATTGTGGTAGTCTACAAGCCTCCGGATGCAACATCCCAGCAATTCCAGGAACAGCTGTTAAAACTTGACCACTGTCTGGAAAATCTTCCAGCTCCTGCACCCAACATCGTGCTCCTGGGGGATTTCAACTTAAGGCACCTAAAATGGAGGAATATAGCAAATAATATTGTTGCAGTAATAACACCAGGATGCAGCTCTGATGAAAACTCACACTCACACGAGCATTTAAATCTCTGCACAAAATTCAATTTAAACAAGCAAATAATAGAGCCTACTAGAATGGAGAATACACTAGACCTCATCTTCACTAACAATGATGATCTGATAAGAAATGTCACCATATCAAAAACAATATACTCAGATCACAACATAACTGAGGTTCAGACATGTATGCGCAGAGCCCCAGACCGACAAAATGAGATTAGTCACGAGGGAGCATTCACCAAATTCAACTTCAATAACAAAAACATAAAGTGGGACCAAGTAAACCAAGTCCTAACCGATATAAGCTGGGAAGATGTACTAAGCAACACAGACCCCAACTTATGCCTAGAACAGATTAACTTGGTGGCACTCGATGTATGCACAAGACTTATTCCTCTAAGGAAAAGGAGGAGTAGATGTAAAATAGAAAGAGACAGGCGATCTCTTTACAGGCGACGGAAAAGAATAACAGAGCGGCTAAAAGAGGTCAATCTATCTGAAATGCGTAGGGAGACACTGGTCAGAGAAATAGTAAACATCGAACTTAAGCTAAAGGAATCTTATAGGAGTCAGGAATCGCGGGAAGAACTAAAAGCCATAAATGAAATCGAAAGAAACCCAAAGTATTTCTTCTCCTATGCCAAATCAAAGTCGAGAACAACGTCCAGTATTGGGCCCTTACTTAAACAAGATGGGTCCTACACAGATGACAGCAAGGAAATGAGTGAGCTACTCAAGTCCCAGTATGACTCAGTTTTTAGCAAGCCACTAACCAGACTGAGAGTCAAAGATCAAAATGAATTTTTTATGAGAGAGCCACAAAATTTGATTAACACAAGCCTATCTGATGTTACCCTGACGCCAAATGACTTCGAACAGGCGATAAATGACATGCCCATGCACTCTGCCCCAGGGCCAGACTCATGGAACTCCGTGTTCATCAAGAACTGCAAGAAGCCCCTATCACGAGCCTTTACCATCCTATGGAGAGGGAGCATGGACACAGGGGTCGTCCCACAGTTACTGAAAACAACAGACATAGCCCCACTCCACAAAGGGGGCAGTAAAGCAACAGCAAAGAACTACAGACCGATAGCACTAACATCCCATATCATAAAAATCTTTGAAAGAGTCCTAAGAAGCAAGATCACCACCCATCTAGAAACCCATCAGTTACACAACCCAGGGCAACATGGGTTTAGAACAGGTCGCTCCTGTCTGTCTCAACTATTGGATCACTACGACAAAGTCCTAGATGCACTAGAAGACAAAAAGAATGCAGATGTAATATATACAGACTTTGCAAAAGCCTTCGACAAGTGTGACCATGGCGTAATAGCGCACAAAATGCGTGCTAAAGGAATAACAGGAAAAGTCGGTCGATGGATCTATAATTTCCTCACTAACAGAACACAGAGAGTAGTAGTCAACAGAGTAAAGTCCGAGGCAGGCACGGTGAAAAGCTCTGTTCCACAAGGCACAGTACTCGCTCCCATCTTGTTCCTCATCCTCATTTCTGACATAGACAAGGATGTCAGCCACAGCACCGTGTCTTCCTTTGCAGATGACACCCGAATCTGCATGACAGTATCTTCCATTGCAGACACTGCAAGGCTCCAGGCGGACATCAACCAAATCTTTCAGTGGGCTGCAGAAAACAATATGAAGTTCAACGATGAGAAATTTAAATTACTCAGATATGGTAAACATGAGGAAATTAAATCTTCATCAGATTACACAACAAATTCTGGCCACAAAATAGAGCGAAACACCAACGTCAAAGACCTGGGAGTGATCATGTCGGAGGATCTCACCTTCAAGGACCATAACCTTGTATCGATCGAATCTGCTAGAAAAATGGCAGGATGGATAATGAGAACCTTCAAAACGAGGGATGCCAAGCCCATGATGACACTCTTCAGGTCACTTGTTCTATCTAGGCTGGAATATTGCTGCACACTAACAGCACCTTTCAAGGCAGGTGAAATTGCTGACCTAGAAAATGTATAGAGAACTTTCACGGCGCGCATAACGGAGATAAAACACCTCAATTACTGGGAGCGCTTGAGGTTCCTGAACCTGTATTCCCTGGAACGCAGGCGGGAGAGATACATGATTATATACACCTGGAAAATCCTAGAGGGACTAGTACCGAACTTGCACACGAAAATCACTCACTACGAAAGCAAAAGACCTGGCAGACGATGCAACATCCCCCCAATGAAAAGCAGGGGTGTCACTAGCACGTTAAGAGACCATACATTAAGTGTCAGGGGCCCGAGACTGTTCAACTGCCTCCCAGCATACATAAGGGGGATTACCAACAGACCCCTGGCAGTCTTCAAGCTGGCACTGGACAAGCACCTAAAGTCGGTTCCTGATCAGCCGGGCTGTGGCTCGTACGTTGGTTTGCGTGCAACCAGCAGTAACAGCCTGGTTGATCAGGCTCTGATCCACCAGGAGGCCTAGTCACAGACCGGGCCGCGGGGGCGTTGACCTCCGGAACTCTCTCCAGGTAAACTCCAGGTAATAGCAACAGATGCTAGGATACAGAGATTAGAAGAGGAACTGAAAAATCTGAAACAGCCTAAAGAACTAAAGAACAATTTGGGAATGACATCAGAGACTGCTACCTCAGTCACAAACAAGGGGACTGTAGAGAATGAAGGAGCAAAGCTGGATGTAGAAGCCCTGTCAGAGGGGACTGTAGTAAATGAAAGAGCTAAGCTATATGTGGATGTCCTAACAGACCACAGCAGAGCCCAGGTAAAGCTGAGAAGGGAAAATCACAGGTCACTGAGAGCAAGTACAATAGATAGTGAAACTGAAGAAAGGAAAGCTGCAGTGGAGGAAATTAAATCGAATCAGTGGATACACAGGGATATGCAGTGGGAGAATGAAAGGGAGAGGTCAGTCTTTGTGTATGGGCTCCAGGAAGTTGAAGGGGAAACTTATGAAGCAAGTAAACAAGGGGAAAAAATACAATCGAAAGCATCATAAAGGCAATAGGAGAAAATGACATGACCCAGCTGGAAAATTTTCAGCGAATAGGGGGGTTTGCAAGAAGAAGAACCCGGCCAGTGAAAGTGACTTTCAAGGCAGAATCGACTTGGAACAGGATCCTGCAGGAGAAAGCAAGACTAAGGGACATGCCGGCATACCGGAATGTGTATCTCAACCGCGACAGAACAAAAAAGGCGAAAGGAGGAAAGAGAGGAGAAGATGGAGATGGAGATGAACAGGAGATCCCAGACTCAGGAAGATCAAATACAGCCTCCCTCACAACCACCTACAGAAGCCCCCCAACCAGGACAACCCCAGTGCAACCAAACATTCTAACCCAAAACACCCATGCCATATCCAGTGCCCCCACCCACCTCATTATAAACTCCACCCCCACAACAACCACCCATAGTTCCTTATCAGGTCTCCCACTTCCCCAACCCCAATGTACCCCCCAGACCACAGTCTTAGAAAAGAAGTTGAAGGTGTGGTATACAAATGCAGATGGAATAACAAATAAGTGTAAGGAGTGGCATGAAAGAATCAAGGAGACACCCCCAAACATAATAGCACTCTCAGAAACAAAACTCACCAGAATCATAACAGATGCAATCTTTTCACCCGGATATCAAATCCTCAGGAAAGACAGAGGGAGGAAAGGGGGAGGAGGATTTGACCTACTCATTAAAAGCCAGTGGGGTTTTTAGAAAATGGAAGGAATGGATGGCATGGGAGAAAGGGACTACTTAGTAGCAACAAACCCATCTGAGGGCCATAAGGTGATAATTGCAGTAATGTACAACCCGCCACAGAACTGCAGGAGGCCAAGGGAAGAGTACAATGAGAGCAACAGAGCAATGGTCGACACACAAGCCGAGGTGGCCAGAAGAGCTCACATGGGGGGAGCAAAGTTACTAGTGATGGGTGATTTCAATCACAAGGAGACTGACTGGGGAACACTGGAGCCCCATGGGGGTCCGGAAACATGAAGAGCTAAGATGATGGATATGGTACTGGAAAGCCTCATGCATCAACATGTTAGAGATACTACCAGAGAGAGAGAGGTGAGGATGATCCAGCAAGACTGGACCTTTTATTCACCTTGAGTAGTTCGGACATCGAGGATATCATGTATGAAAGGCCCCTAGGAGCTAGTGATCATGTGGTTCTGTGCTTTGACTACATAGTTGAGCTTCAAGTGGAGAGAGTAGCAGGAATAGGATGGGAAAAACCAAACTACAAAAGGGAGGACTACTCAGTCATGAGGAACTTCCTGCAACAAATTCAGTGGGAGAGAGAACTGACAGGAAAACCAGTACAAGAAATGATGGACTATGTGACAACAAAATGCAAGGAGGCAGAGGAGAGGTTTGTTCCCAAAAGAAACAGAAATAATGGGAAGAACAGGACGAGTCCTTGGTTCACCCAAAGGTGTAGGGAGGCAAAAACTAGGTGTACTAGAGAATGGAAAAGGTACAGAAGACAAAGAACTCAGGGAAATAAAGAGATTAGCCAAAGAGCCAGAAACAAATATGCACAGATAAGAAGTGAGCCTCAGCAACAATATGAAAATGACATAGCATCGAAAGTCAAGTCGGGAGGAAGACAACATTCAAGGACCAGGTGATTAGACTGATGAAGGGTGATGGGGATTTCACAAGAAATGACCGAGAGGTATGTGAGGAGGTCAACACGAGATTTAAAGAAGTATTTACAGTGGAAACCGGTAGGACTCCAGGAAATTAAAACAGGGAGGTTCACCAACAAGTGCTGGATGAGGTACACATAACCAAGGAGGAAGTGAAGAAGCTATGTGAACTTGACACCTCAAAGGTGGTGGGACCAGACAACATCTCTCCATGGGTCTTTAGAGAGGGAGCAGAGATGCTGTGTGTGCAATTAACAAAGATCTTCAACACATCCAATGAAACTGGGCAACTCCCTGAGGTATGGAAGATGGCAAATATAGTCCAAATTTTTAAAAAAGGAGACAAACATGAGGCATAAAACTACAGACCTTTGTCACTAACGTGTATAGTATGCAAAGTCATGGAGAATATCATCAGGAGGAGAGTGGTGGAGCACCTGGAAAGAAACAAGTGTATAATCGACAACCAGCACAGTTTCAAGGAAGGAAAATCCTGTAGGTTTTTTTTTTTTTTTTTTTTTTTTTAACACGGGGTTTGACAAGGTTAGGTTAAGGATCCCTTGCTTTATTGACAAGCTATTTACAGGTTAAGGATTCCTAACTTTATTAACAAGCTAAGAGCTGTTACCTACATTAGCTAATTTGAAAACATTTTTATTGTAATGAAACATACAAGTATGGAACAGGATGAAGTTGGAGCCATCTGTGGGCCAGCATTTTCATCTGATCAACTGACTTTATCTCGTTGACATCATAATGCTGTACGAATGTGTTCCATACTCGAGTTACCCTGGGGATAAAATGATCTCAGATGAAGTGATGTTCTGGAGAAGGGTACAGCCAGAGTGAAGTTGCTGCTTTCTGCCCGTGTTGTGGTATAGACGCTTGTTTTACGCTGTTCTCGAAGTGGATCCAAGTGTGGTTCTTCGACAATATCGGTCTTGTACATAACAGTAAGGCCACTCACATCCCTCATGTGTTGAAGGCTCTGCTGAAATGATAGATTTATCCAGGATTGGTCCAGGCGAGAGATGAGACGTCTTGCTCTGTTCTCTACTCTGTCAAGCAATCGCAGATGAGAGGGGGAGGTGGGCAGGCAAACCAAGAAAGTGAGGCATACTCAACGTGTGAACGTACTTGTGCCTCGTACAAAATCTTGCAACCCCTGCTGTCAAGCAGATGCGAGATACGGCGAAGTTCTCTAAGCTTCTTGGCTGCCTTCTTTGCAAGATTTATAAAGTGGTTCTTCATGGTCAGTTTGGAGTCAAATTTTACCCCAAGGATATCAACTTCTTCCCCAGGTGCCAACACCCTCCCATTCATCCTTACTACTGCACCGGCATTACCATCTTGGTGCCTAGAGATCATCATCATTTGTTTTGTCTTGTGCAAATGTTACTTGCCATCTATTTCCCCAAGCTGATATAGCTCTGAGCTGGTGATTGATGTAGCTTAGAGCAGCTGGCATTTATTCTCTTGGATACGTGAATGTCAGTGTACAGTCATCTGCATATGCATGGGATTCTTGGACGAGATGAAGAAGGTCATTGAAGTAGACATTTCATAACAATGGTCCCAGAACTCTTCCTTGTGGAACACTTGCCCCAATAGGATGTCTTACTGATTCTGTTCCATTGAGAACTACCCTTAGAGATCTACCAAGAAGGTAATCACTGAGGAGACATAGCAAAGAGCCTGCAATTCCCAGTGCTTGCAGTTTTGCTAAGAGGCCCTGGTGCCACGCCCGGTCGAAAGCGCCAGCAATGTCCAGTGCTACCACACAGCTGACTTTTTCTTGGGCTCAACTTGTCTGGACCCACAGCCTTTCACCCTCCCTCCTCTTTCTGTCTCTCTCTCTCTCTCTCTCTCTCTCTCTCTCTCTCTCTCTCTCTCTCTCTCTCTCTCTCTCTCTCCTCTCTCTCTCTCTCTCTCTCTCTCTTTTACACAGGGTTTGACAAGGTTAAGTATCCCTACCTATATTGACAAGCTATTTACAGGTTAGAGATTCCAAACTTTATTGGCAAGCTAAGAGCTGTTACCTACATCAGCTCATTTAAAAGCATTTTTACTGTTACGAGACATACAAGTAGGGAAAAGGATGAAGTTGGAGCCATCTGTGGGCCAGCATTTTCATTTGATCAACTGACTTTATCTCGATGACATCATTATGTTGTACGAATGTGTTCCATACTCGAGTCATCCTGGGTATATATGATCTCAGATGGAGTGATGTTCTGGAGAAAGGTACAGCCAGAGTGAAGTTGCTGCTTTCTGCCCTTCTTGTGGCATAAAAGCTTGTTTCACGCTGTCCTCGAAGTGGATCCAAGTGTGGTACTTTGACAATATTGGCCTTGTACATAACAGTAAGGCCATCCACATCCCTCCTGTGTTGAAGGCTCTGCTGAAATGACAGATCTATCCAGGATGGGTCCAGGCAAGAGATGAGACGTCTTGCTCTGTTCTCTACTCTGTCAAGCAGTCGCAGATGAGAGGGGGGGGGTAGGCAAACAAAGAGCGTGGAGCATACTCAAGGTGTGAGCATACTTGTGCCTCGTACAAAATCTTGCAACCCCTACTGTCAAGCAGATGCGATATACGGCGAAGTGCTGTAAGCTTCCTGGCTGCCTTGTTTGCAAGATTTACAACATGGTTCTTCATGGTTAGTTTGGAGTCAAATTTTACCCCAAGGATATCAGCTTCTTCTCCAGGGGCCAACACCCTCCCATTCATCCTTACTACTGCACCAGCATTACCATCATGGTACCTAGAGACGATCATCATTTGCATTTTCTCAGGTGCCAATGTTACTTGCCATTTAATTCCCCAAGCTGATATAGCTCTAAGCTGGTGATTGATGTAGCTTAGAGCAGCTGGCATTTATTCTCTTGGATAAGTGAATGCCAGTGTACAGTCGTCTGCATATGCATATGATTCTGGGATGAGATGAAGAAGGTCGTTGAAGTAGACATTCCATAACAATGGTCCCAGCACGCTTCCTTGTGCAACACTTGCCCCAATAGGATGTCTTGCTGATTCCGTTCCATTGAGAACTACCCTTAGAGATCTACCATGAAGGTAATCACTGAGGAGACATAGCGTAGAGCCTGCAATTCCCAGTGCTTGAAGTTTTGCTAAGAGGCCCTGGTACTACACCCGGTCGAAAGCGCCAGCAATGTCCAGTGCTACCACACAGCTGACTTTGGATTCATCCAGTGACTGGTGCCACATAGTGGAGAGGTTTAACAACAGATCAACAGCAGAGTAACCTTTCCTGAAGCCATACTGACGATCACAAAGTAGTGAGTGGCAGCAGTGCTGAAAGATGCGAGTTAGAGGTGCTGCTAGCTGTTCTGCACGTCTCAGCAATCTTGGGCTCAACTTGTCTGGGCCTACAGCCTTTTCTTGGTCAAGCGATTTAAGAAGGAAATGCACCTACTCCTGCCTTATTGTCACCACTGACAGTTTTGACACAGTTCTTGCAGCTAGCCAAGGAGGGTCCCTTGCTGGATCAGGAACTTGCATTTTGGTAGCAAAGTGTTCAGCAAAGAGGTCCGCCTTCTCTTGACTACTAGAGGTGGTCCCATCCTGTCGATTTAGACGTGAAATGAGTTCATCAGTCAGATAACCTTGTCTGTCCTTGACCAGGGACCACCAGGTTTTGGCGCCTACCCTACCTGATGCTAGCTTTCTTTTAGTGTCCACCTCCCATTTAGCAATGGCCCACTTTTGAACGTTACCCATATGCCTACAGGCTTGCCTGTGCAAGTTTCTGTTTTAGGTGGTAGGATGTCTCTTATACCTTCGCCATGCTTTGTACTTAGCAGTAGCAGCCTCTCTACAACGAAAGCCAAACCAAGGCTGATCTGTAGGCTTCGTCACATATTGCCGGTGAGGAATGTGTTCTTGTTGTAGATTAAGGACGTGTCCAGTGAAGGCTTTCACTTGGTTGTCAACATCCCCTTGGAGAAGAGCATTCCAATCGGTGGTGGCGAACTCAGAGCAAAGGGCTGGCCAATTACCTCTTTCCCATAGCCAGGTTGTGCGTGTGGACTCCTCACCTCGTTCTGTTGGGATCTTAAGTGTCGTAAAAACAGCCTTGTGGTCAGACGATCCAACGTAGCCGAGGGGTTGACATGTGACTATGCCTTCTGCCAGATCATTCACTACTGGGTCAAGGGAGGAGCCAGAAATGTGAGTAGGGAAATCAACAAAGTTTCTCATGTCAAATACTGCAAGAAGGTCATCAAAGTCCCTCTGGATAAGGTGTTGGTTGAGGTCACCAACAATTATGATATGTTGACAGTTGTGTTGTAGCAGAAGGGAGTCAATATTTTCCATTAGGAAGTTCATGTTGCCACTGAGGTCTGTACATTGCGCATGCTAGTACAGAGGTACTAGTGTTTATGCAGAGCTTGAAGAACATCATTTCAAGATGTGTAGGGGTGGGAACATCAATGTTGCCACTCCCCCCCTCTCTCTCTCTCTCTCTCTCTATCTTTCTCCCTCTCTCCTATCCTTCTCTCTTCCTTTCTTTCTCTCTCCCCATCTCGTCCTCTCTATCTCTAACCCTCTCCCTCTACCTACCCACCAATCTACCTCCCTCTCTCTTCACCCTTCATTCACCTTCCATTCTCTCTACCTCTACCTCTCCCTCTCTCTCCTAGCCCTTCCCCCTAGCTTCCCACTCACTTCCCTCTCATCCCTAGCCTTCTCCCTATCATTCTCTCTCTCCTCTTTCTCTCTCTCTCTCACTCTCTCTCCCCCCTTCGCTATCTTTCTCTCCTCCCATCTCTGTCTCTCTCCCCCTCCCTCTATCTACTTACCAATCCATCTCCCTCTCTCTTCCTCTCCACCTTCCACCCATCTTCCTTTCCTCCTCCTCACCCCTGGCTTCCCTCTCTTCCATCTCCTCCCGAGCCTCTTCCCTCACCCCACACACACACACACACTCTGAAAGTACATAAGCTTGTTTTTGGGGTAAAAAAAAAAGGGTAACCAAAGAGGGCTGAGACCCAGGGGTCTAGTGGACGAACGAACCTGGGAGAGAAGAACCTGGGAGGAAAGATTGGGAGGTAGAGCTCAAAAAATGGAGGAAGAGTGGGGAAGGAAGCTAGCAGAGCTTGGCAGGAGAATGGAGGAGAGAATAGCTGAGGAGAGCAGGAAATGGGGACTACAAGTCTTAGCAGCAGAAGATAAGATAAAGTGATTAGATGAAGAACTAAGAAACCTGAAACAGATTAGAGAGACAAATGACAGTACAGACATGACATCAGGAACATCTATACCATTCACAGATAGGGGGACTGCAGGGATCCAGGAAAATATGTGCACAATTGAGAGACTTGTATCAGTGAAGGAGCTATGACACATGCAGACTCTAACAGACAACTACAGTGGCAAAGAACAGGTGAGAAGGAAAGACAGTCCACTGAGCATAGGGGCTGAAGCAAGGGCAGGGACTGAAGGCAGGAACGTTTCGATGGAAGGAACTAAAACGCCTCAGAGGATACAAAGGGAGACACAATTGGAGGAGGAGAGGGAGAGGTCAGTGTTTGTCTACGGGCTCCGAGAAGTCGAAGGGGAAACCTACAATGAAAAAAAAAACAGGAGAAGGCGATTGAAGGTATCATGAAAGAAATAGGTGAGGGAGACATGACACAGGTGACAAATTTTCGGAGAATTGTGTGGTTTGTGAGTGGAAGGAAGTGGCCGGTCAAATAATCTTCAAGGCAGAATCAGCTCGAACTAGGATCCTACAGGAGAAAGCATGACTGAGGGACAAACCAGAGTACCAGAGTGTGTACCTCGATCATGACAGAACACAAGAAGAAAGAATGATACTAAGAGAGAGGGTGCAAAGACGAAAGGAGGAATGAGATGCATTGATGAAGATGAGCAGAACCCAGACTCAGGTGGAAGGGTAAACACACCTTACAGAAACACCCACAGAAGAACTCCAACCATGACAACCCCAAAAAAACTGACCAATCTAAACCAAAACGCACACAGTTCCCTCTGCCCCCACCCCCACATGACAAACCCCACCCCTACAGCAGCCCCCACCCCCCCATCACAAACCCCACCCAAACTGTGACAAACCCAATACAACTGACCAATCTAAGCCAAAACCCACACACTGCCCTCTCTCCCCCACCCCCACATCACAAATCCCACCCATACAGCAGCTCCCAAAGGCCACTATGCCCTCACCCCCCATCACGAACCCCATCCACACTGCAAACCCCAAAATGCCCCCTCCAGGGCACCCACTCCCCCAACAAAGTATTTTCCCAGGAGCACAATGATAGACAAGTTGAAGGTGTGGCACACGAATGCAGATGGATTAACAAATAAATACAAGAAGTGGCACGAGAGCATTAATGAGAAGTCCCCAGACATCATAACAGTCACAGAAACGAAACTCACTGAGACAATAACAGATGCAGTCTTCCCACCGTGATATCAGATCCTGAGGAAAGACAAAAGGCACAGAGGGGGAGGAGGGGTTGCACTACTCATAAAAAACCGATGGGGTTTTGAGGAAATGGAAGGCATGGGTGAGTTGGAGAAACGGACTATATAGTAGCTACAATTCAGTCTGTAGAACATAAGGTAGTCATTGCAGTGATGTATAACATGATGGATAGGATAGACTCAGAGGTGTCCCTGTTTGCAGATGATGTGAAATTAATGAGGAGAAATAAATCAGATGAGAAACAGGCAGGCCTTCAAAGAGACCTGGACAGGCTGGACACTTGGTCCAGCAACTGGCTTCTCGAATTCAACCCTGCCAAATGCAAAGTCATGAAGATCGGAGAAAGGCAAAGAAGACTGCAGACAGAGCATAGGCTTGGTGGCCAACGACTGCAATCCTCGCTCAATGAGAAAGATTTTGGCGTGAGTATAACACCGAACACGTCTCCAAAAGCACACATCAACCAGATAACTGTTGCAGCATATGGGCGCCTAGCAAACCTGATGTGAAGGCATTCTTAGCCCTGTAAGATCTTAAGTAGGTCTTACCAAGCTGGCTCCTCCTTAGGAAAATTAATGAATAGGAAAAGAATAATAACACAAATATAAACACTTACTATAATTGAATATATAAAACATTTAAATATGAGCTTTTATCCTATGTGAAACAGAAATGAAAAATTAAATATAAAAATGCTATTTGAATTCAACGCTAATTTGTACAGTTAAACTGGGGTGTCTTGGTTGACGTTGTTGACACCGCGCCTTGTAGAAATTGTAGTTGTTGCTGATGATGGGGGGGTCACAGCTGAGTGACAACCCAACGACTATGCATTCACAGTAGGTTTTGCCTTGAATGATCCGTCAAGATGATAGGAACACAGGTCTTTTACCACTGCAAAGATAAGGGGTAGTCGCCTGGGGTTGGCTACATCCAGGTATATAGATCAAGGGTGACGTCCCAGAACTCATGTGAAGTTCGTCTCCTTCAGCACTGTTGCTGTAGTTGCCAGATGACCCAAGCTGACATTCCAAGCTAGAAAGATACAAAAGTTAACCACTGCTCGATAAATCACTCTCCATGATAAGTGTATAGCAATTAAAAGACTGATGAGGAGTTAATCAAGAAAGTAACAGCAGGATGAACTTAGTCTCCACACTTAGTTAAAAGTGAAGCTTTTAATCAATACATCCATTAAAACAGGAGCAGAGGCTTTTACTTACAGTTGTGCTGGGAGCTGTGAGTCAAGTGATTATCCATTTGGTCAGAGCCCCACACGTCACCTTTCCGGGTGGAGAAAAAGGGGGGGGGGACAGTGGGAGCCAGACACTGACCCTACCTTAACAAGCAGACTGGTAATCAAACTATCGTTACCATTCTCTCGCTCGCTACTCCTATCTGTTGAACTTTTCCTTCACACCTGAGATTAGCATTCCGATACCTAAGTAAGGAATCTTTCAAGACACTGCACACGGTGTACGTCAGGCCCATACTGGAGTATGCAGCACCAATTTGGAAACCACACCGGGTCAAGAACGTTAAGAAATTAGAGAATGTGCAAAGATTTCCGAAAAGGTTAGTTCCAGAGCTAAGGGGAATGTCATATGAAGAAAGGTTGAGAGAAATCGGCCTGACGACACTGGAAGACAGGAGAGATAGGGGAGACATGATAACGACATGCAAAATACTGCTCGGAATAGACAAGGTGGACAGAGACAAGATGTTCCAGAGAGGGGACACAGAAACAAGGGGTCACTTTTGGAAGTTGAAGATTCAGATGAGCCACAGAGATGTTAGGAAGCATTTCTTCAGTCATAGAGTGGTCAGGAAGTGGAATAGCTTGAGAAGCGATGTAGTGGAGGCAGAATCCATTCATAGCTTTAAACAGAGGTATGATAAAGCTCATGGTTCATGGAGAGTGACCCAGTAGCGGCCAGTGAAGAGACGTGGCCAGGAGCTATGAATCGACCCCTGCGACAACAACTAGTTGAATACAACTAGGTGAGTACACACACACACATAAACACAAACATACACACACACAACACACGCAACATACAAAACACAAGCAACATACAAAACACATACACACAGCACACACTGCACACAACACGCAACAGTATAACACCAGGCACATATCCTGACGCGCACATCAACCAAATAATTGCTGCAGCATATGGTCGCCTAGCAAACCTAAGAACAGCATTCCGACATCTTAATAAGGAATCGTTTAGGACACTGTACATATATATATTGGAGTATGCGGCACCAGTTTGGAAACCACATCTGGCCAAGCACATAAAGAAACTAGAGAAAGTGCAAAGGTTTGCAACAAGAGTAGTCCCAGAGGTATGCCCTACGAGGAGAGGTTAAGGGAAATGGACCTGACGATACTGGGGGACAGGAGAGTTAGTGGAGACATGATAACGACATATAAAATACTGAAACAAATTGACAAGGTGGACAGAGACAGAATGTTCCAGAAATGGGACACAGCAACAAAGGGACACAGTTGGAAGTTGAAGACACAGAGGCCAGGAGCTATGAATCGACCCCTGAAATCACACAAAGGTGAGTACAAATACACACATATGAACAGTACACATATGCATTACAAAACATAACCCATTAAAAAATAAAATAATCGGGGCCCAGAGAGGAAGTCGAAAACTCAAGGAATGAGAGGAAGATGGGATGGAAAGGAGGAATGGATGGAAGAGCAATGTAAAAAGATGAAACAAGAGTGGGAAAGCAAACTAGGAGAGCTTTCTGTGAAAATGGAGAATAGGATGGAGGCAGAGAAGAAGTCACAGAAGCCTAGATACAGGCCCTAGAATATGAGTTAAATATCCTCTCTTTTTTTTTTTGTTCTGTCATGGTCGCAGTACACCTGCTAGTATTGTGGTGAGTTCTTTAGACATGGTTTTTGCTGAAAGATCTTGTTTCATGCCATTTCTGTTGTGAAAATAAATTTGACAAGACGATTTTTTCCGGTCAAATATCTCCTTATTCCCTAAAAATTTTTCAGCTCGATCATATACTCCTCTCCTGTTTGATAATATTTTTAATCTCTTTCTCCTACCCCTGTCGTCTTTCTTCATACATACTGCCTACAACCTCCTGAAGCCGTGAATATATACTGACCTCTCCCTGTCCTCTTCCCATTTTGTTTCCCTCTGTATCTCTGGGCTCACTTTAAGCATCTCCATTGCTGCTTCCCTTAACATTTCCTGGATACCCCTAGGGCCTGATACTACCTCTGCCAGGAAATTATATCCTTCCCTTTCTTCAGTCCTCTCACTGACTGCTGTTCCATTTCCCAACACCATGCCCCTTTCATACCTCACCACATTCTGGGGCATCCAGTGGCCTGATAGAGCCCCTTCAAGGAACTTTCCTTCCTTCAGTACTCTTACTAGTTGATGTTCCTGCTCCTGATGTCATGCCCTTTCTGTTCCACTGCACTATATCCTGTTTCAGCATTCTCAGTTCTTCTTAGCTCTGTATCCTGGCCTATGCAGCTTCGGCTTGTAGCTCCCACTTCTTGCTTTCTGCAGCCATCCTCTCCTCCATTTTGTTTCTAAACTCATTTAGCTTCCTTTCACACTCTTATTCTATCGATCCCTTGAGCCCCGTTGCCCATTCTTCCTTTACAGACCAAAGTGTTTGTGCATGAGCATGCATGTATCTGTGTGTGTGTGTGTCTCACAACCTCTCCATCTTTCTGGAGTCTCTTCTGTCTCCTCTGTGAACACATCTTTGAATTTCATGTTGAGCTCTTCACATACTTTGCAGTCGTTTCTTGTGATCTCCCCTCCTTCCTTCCTCAGCCTGATTACCTGGTTCTTGACTGTTGTTTTCCTCCTGATGTGGCTGTACAACAGCTTTGGCTCAGATTTTGCTGTCGCTGCTATGTCATTTTCGTATTGTCATTGGGCCTCCCTTGGTTTTGGCTTCTCTACACCTTTGAGAGAACCAAGGGCTAATCCTGGCCTTCTCGTTATTTCTGTTACCCTTAGGTACAAACCTCTTCTCAGCTTCATTGCATATTGTTGTCACATATTCCTTCATCTCATTTACTGACTTCACTGCCAGTGCTCTGTCCCACTGAACCTCGTGCAGGAAACTTAGAACCACGTAGTCAATGGCCCCGAGGGGTCTTTCATATGTGAAGTCCTCAATATCTTCACTACTCAACGTGAATAGTACTAGGTCCAGTCTTGCTGGTTCCTCCTCTCTCTCTGGTAGTGCCCCTTACGTGTTGGTACATGAGGTTTTCCAGTAGCACCTCCATCATCTTAGCCCTCCATGTTTCTGGGCCCCATGTGGCTCCAAATTCTCCCAGCCAATTTCTTTGTGAGTGAATTCATCCTTCTCGCATGTGCAGGGAAAAGCTACACGGGGCATGCGTGTGTGTGTGTGTGTGTGTGTGTGTGTGTGTGTGTGTGAGTACTCACCTATTTGTGGTTGCATGGGTCGAGTTATAGCTCCTGGCCCCGCCTCTTCACTGATTGCTACTAGGTTCTCTCTCTCCCTGCTCTATGAGCTTTATGATACCTCGCCTTAAAACTATGTATGGTTCCCGCCTCCACTATATCACTTTTTAGGCTATTCCACTTCCTGACTACTCTATGACTGAAGAAACACTTCCTAACATTCCTTTCATTCATCTGAGTCTTCAACTTTCAATTGTTGCTTCTTGTTTGTCCACCTTGTCTATTCAGCGCAGTATTTTATATGTCGTTATCATGTCTCCCCTGACTCTCCTGTCCTCCAGTGTCGTCAGGCCGATTTCCCTCAACCTTTCTTCGTAGGACAATCTCCTTAGCGCTGGGACTAGTCTTGTTGCAAACATTTGCACTTTCTCTAATTTCTTGACGTTCTTGACCAGGTGTGGATTCCAAACTTGTGCTGCATACTCCAGTATGGGCCTGACGTAAATGGTATACAGAGTCTTGAACGATTCCTTACTGAGGTATCGGAATGCTATCTGTAGGTTTGCCAGACGCCCATATGCTGAAGCAGTTATCTGATTGATGTGCGCCTCAGGAGATATGCTCGGTGTTATACTTACCACCAGATCTTTTTCCTTGAGTGAGGTTTGCAGTCTTTGGCCATCTAAACTATATTGTGTCTGCGGTCTTCTTTGCCCTTTCCCAATCTTCATGACTTTGCATTTGGCAGGGTTAAACTCAAGGAGCCAGTTGCTGGACCAGGCTTGTAGCCTGTCAAGGTCTCTTTGTACTACTGCCTGATCCTCGTCCGATTTGATTCTTCTCATTAACTTCACATCATCTGCAAACAAGGACACTTCTGAGTTTATCCCTTCCGTTATGTCATTCACATATACCAAAAACAGCACAGGTCCTAGGACTGACCCCTGTGGAACCCCACTTGTCGCAGGCGCCCACTCTGACACCTCGTCACGTACTATGACTCGTTGTTACTTCCCTGTCAGGTATTCTCTGATCCATTGCAGTGCCTTTCCTGTTATGTGTGCCTGATCCTCTAGCTTTTGCAGTAATCTCTTGTGAGAAACTGTGTCGAAGGCCTTCTTGCAGTCCAAAAAAATGCAGTCGATCCAAAGCTCTCTTTCTTGTCTTACTTCTGTCGCCTTGTCATAAACCTTCAGTAGGTTTGTGACACAGGATTTTCCTTCCCTGAAACCGTGCTGGCTGTCAGTTATACACCTGTTTCTTTCCAGGTGCTCCATCACTCTCCTCCTGATGATTTTCTCCATGACTTTGCATACTATACACGTTAGTGATACAGGTCTGTAGTTTAGTGCCTCATGTCTGTCTCCCTTTTTAAAAATTGGGACTACATCTGCCATCTTCCACACCTCAGGGAGTTGCCCAGTTTCAACTGATGTGTTGAAGTTCTTTGTTAATGGTACACACAGCATCTCTGGTCCCTCTCTAAGAACCCATGGAGAGATGTTGTCTGGTCCCACCGCCTTTGAGATGTCAAGTTCACATAGCAGCTTCTTCACCTCCTCCTTGGTTATGTGTACCTCATCCAGCACTTGTTGGTTTTCTGATTTCCTGGAGTCCTACTGGTTTCCACTGTAAATACTTTAAATCTCATGTTGAGCTCCTCCCATACCACTCGGTCATTTCTTGTGAGCTCCCCATCACCCTTCCTCAGTCTGATTTTTTTTTTTATATTTTTATTAGAAACCTTACAAAAGTACAAAGAATGCATAATAAAGTACAGGAATACAAAACATTCTTTTGTTCTACTAGTACCAGGTTATTCCTTGCGGGAACAAGTATTATAACATCTTGTTATAGCAAAACAATACACGCTAAGACAAACCTCACTAAAGTTTATCAGTCATTAATAGTTGCCGCCAAGCCATTGTACCCAAAGAAAACACACCAAAAAGAAACTTTACATAGTTTAACAATATAAAATGAATACCTGACATGTCCTATTACAACAAAAACATCATACAAATGTACAACATCACAAGATTAACCAAAACTACCATAACCTCTACAAAACAAAACAAAACCCTAATATACCCGCTATGACAGGGTACAGATTATTGGTTAAGTTATGGTACATTAGATCCTAACCAATAGGAACCCGGAAGGAACATATGATTCCTTACACAATAACCATAGAGAAACAGTATTTTACTATTATTAATATGTTAACCCTCTAATACAATAATGCTGATACAGAAAACAGAACAACATGCATGTAAAATACAATAATAAAAGAATCCAAAACAAGTATTTATAACAAACCTCGGCACATTAAAGGGTTTATAACCAAACCCTATACATAATTATACCTCCCACATATGTATATAAACCGAAAATCTTGTCCACAAGACTTTGTTGGGTTAACCCCATAAAAACATGGTATAGACCCAAAACCTATACATACACTTAAATTTTTTCACATAGAACCTTCATCTGACAATAAAAGTTAAACATAAGACTAGAGAAGTAATAAGGATAAGGCTGCTGTAATTTGCCAGTCCCAAAAGAACTGACACGTATCTCAGAAAAATTTTGTGTTGATACCAACGTGCCAATCTAATTACTTAAAAACGAGATCCTAAGGGCTCGGTATCCTGGCTTTCAAGGAAATTTTAAACCCAGTGAACATAATCATCAGGCTTAGAAATGTAACCCTGGAAACCACACTTATATCTCACTATGACAAACATTCTCGTGAAACATGGCGTACCATCCATACCTAATTCTCACTACCTTCCTCTTACACACTACATCAGTTCCAGAGAAAACCAAAAACAATCCCACCCCCTTTACATCCCCCCATAAGGAGACCACTCCTTTGTCCATCCTCAGGGACCCCGCCTAAGGGAACCCACAGTGAGGTTCCTATAACCTTCCGGGAAACTTTTTTCCCAGGACGCCCCATAAACCAGCATATTCCTACACTTCGTCCTTTAGAATCTAGCCGCCAACGCTTTTATCCTCATATCACCCCTTAATCCCCTCATTCCCCATGAAATGTCCAGATAATCCACTATGATATACATTATAGCCCTTCCAACATCCCTAGGCACTCCCCTTACATCTAGTAGTAAAGCCCTTAAAAGCGGCAAACGACCCCCCCCCCCCAACAGTCTGATAACCCCACCCATCCTTGATCTCACCCCCTCCAAGGAGGTACAAAAGAAGACCACATGAAACGCCGTTTCAACATCACCACAAAACTGACAAAAAGCCTCTTCCACAAACCCCATACTACGTAACACCTCCTTGGAAGCCAGAATCCCCATGATAAACCTATATACTAATTCTCTTACTCTAGCCGGTATCCGAAGCTTACTAAAATCTTTCCAAATAACCCCCCAATCATACGTTGGATACACGGCTACCCCTTGCATAATTCCTTGACCTTTCACTACCCTCACCAACCGTTTCACTTTGATTTTATCCACCTGTTGCACTGTCAATAAAAATCTCAACATATCTTCACAAACCCTCAATTCCTTCCCACTCCACCATTTACGTGCCTCCTCCATAACTCTTCCTACTTTAGCGCCCCTCACACCCCCTTCCCTCATATACCTCCACTTGATATATACAGCCATTACTCTCAGTCCTAAAGGCAACAAACCTAAACCCCCTCTCCGAACATCCGTCATAACTACCTCCTTACTTAACCATGGCCTCCCAAATCCCCACACAAACTTCAGCACCCTCCTCTGCATTTCCACAATATATCGTACCTCTAAGGGAAAAACCTCTGCCACCCCCCATACCTTGCTATAGACAAGTGAATTTACCACCACTACCCTCTGATGTAAAGCTAAGTCCCTCGCACTTAAACCTCCTAGTCTACTTAAAACCTTACCCGTGACAGACTCCGAATTTACCCTTCTGCATGCCTGCTCTTCCGCCAAATACCATATCCCACATACCTTGATTCTGTCAACCACTGTCCATCCTAACCCCATCCCCAAGCCCCCCCCTATCCAATTACCGACCTCTAGTAACCTTGATTTCACCGTATTAACTCTCATTCCGGTATTCATACCAAACATCTGAATCTCTCTACCCACCCTCCTTAACTCCTCCTTACCCCTTAGCAAAACAGTAGTATCATCCACATACCCAACGATGCCCCCTTTGCACCCCCCTTCCATCTCCTGATTGTTCATCACCCTCTCAACAGACTCATAAAAAGGATTCTGCACACACGCAAAGAGCAGCTGTGACATCGGACAGCCCTGCCTCAAATCTGTCTCCATTGGTATACTTTCACCCAACCTCCCATTGACCTGTACCCTCACCTCTGCCCCATCATACAGGGTGTTCACCCACCTCACTACCCCCTCCCGAAACCCCAACCTCTCTAAGCAAACCCCTAAGAAATCTCTGTCCATGCAATCATAAGCATTCACCCAATCTAAACCTAGTATTCCCCCTCCCGTATATCTCTCTAGAAAATCCCTAATCAAACCATGTCCATCCCTCATCCTTCTTCCCGGAATTCCCAACTGTCCCCTATGTAACACTAAACCCAACACTTTCCTCATTCTGTTGCCCAAAACCTTAGCAAAAATCTTGTAATCCGAGCACATTAACGTAATCGCACGGTAATCATTCAAAACCCGTTCTTTGTGATTTCCCCATCCTCCCACTACTTAACATACAACTCAAAACCCCCACCAGACAATGCCGTACACTCCCCCAATGATACCTATAAAAATCGTTTGGTATTCCGTCTATGCCTGGGGTTTTACCCTGGCACATCCCAAAAACTGCCTCCTCCACCTCCTCTACATTAATACTACCCTCGATTCTGTCACTGTCCTGCTCACTTAATACCCTATTAAACCCTTCATCCCCAAACCGTCCCTCACCCACTCCCCCGCCAACCCTCCTCCACTTCTCCCTAAACCAAAAATCTGCATACAAACTAATATTTTCCGTGGTGGATAGGCCTTGACCCTCCTCAAAGCCACACCCCCCCCCCCCTGTACCTGCCTCAATATACGCCAAGGTGGTCTTCGCCTGCCGTTCCTTAAACCTCCTTAATACAAAACCCGATGGCCTATCCCCCCTTAAAACATCCTCCAACCCTGCCCTAACTCGAATTGCCTCAAATTTTTCATTGTGAATTTCCGCCAACCTATTTCGCAAACGTTCCATGTCCTCACTCCGCCCCACCCGTTCCTCTGCATAACAGTCATTTAACTGACCCTCAAGATAATTTTGTAGGCCATAGCTCCACCTCGCCATCTCCTTACCCCGTACTTTAAAAAATTTCGCGATTTCAACTTTAGCCCTCATTTCCCACCAATCCAGCAAATCCATTTCCATATTCCTAGTCTCCCAAAAGGATTTCCACCAATCTTCAAACCCTGTAGGGTCACCCTCGTCCCTAAGTAGCCTCACATTTAATTTCCAGTATCCTGCATAAACTCTCACTATGCCATCTACCCTCAAATCTGCTATAACAGCACGATGATCAGAAAAACCCACATCGATAGTCCTCACCCTCTCCACACCTATGCCCTGCCTAACATAAATCCTATGTAACCGTGCCTCATATCCCCTACGAATAAAAGTGTGCTCCACTCCATATCCCCTACTTCCCACCACATCTACCACTCCAACATCTCGCAAAACATCCCGCAGAACCCCCAAAACACAACCCGCCCCCCTCAGAACCACATCACCATTCCTAATGACACAATTCCAATCCCCACCAATCACCGTAAAAGCAGGTAAACCTCTCAAGTGATATACCAGAACCTCGCGAACAAAATCCACCTTCACTCTAGCGTTACTAGTTGCTGGCATGTACACACCTACAAAACTAACCCTCCTGGCCCCCCAAAACCCATCCACCCTGACAACCCTCCCACCCCCCCCCCTCCTCCCAACCCAGGATACGCAAAGGACTGGTCTCCTTTACCGCCACAGCCACACCTCCTTTCAACCTCAAAGCATCACATGTAAACAACCTATAACCTTTCAACAACAACTCACATCCTAACCTATGGTTATGTTCCTGCAAAAAACAGACATCAATACTAAATCTCCTCAAAACCCACTCTAACCATACCCTCTTGACCTCGGTTTTAAGACCGTTTACATTGAAAGTTACACACCTGAATTTTACAAGAATGGCGGCTTACCCCTGTGCCACTGAGGCTTACTTGGTCCTCCTTTCATAGGTCTCGGTTCTTCTCTATCAATCCCTCGTTCCTGCCCTCCAACCCCTCCCTGTCCCTTCCCACCTAGCTTCCCATTGCCCCCCCCCTCCTCCCGGACTTGCCTTTGCTACCACAGCTGCCCACATCTTCTTCCCAGGCCTCTGCGCTGGTGTGAGGACTTCGTCCATGTCTGATGCCCCCGCTGATCTCTTGCGAGAGCTACCCTCTACACACATTTCTTCTGCAACCACATCTTCTTGATGGACCTCCACCACCACATTGCTCTCCTTTCGAACCTCACTCAAGTCTTCCTTACCCTGCTTCTGTTCATCCATCACCTTGTCATCACCTGACCTCACATCACTTTCCACACCATGCTCCGACTCTTCCAAAAAATCCTTCAGCACAGCCTCCAAAATCCCGTCCTGAGCTGACTCTGCAGTACATAACGGTCTGTCTGACAGCGATATTCCCTCCCCCCCCCCGTTTCCACTGGTAGTGTAACGCACGTCTCCAAAACCACCTCTGCCCTGTCGACCTCCTCACTCCATAGGCCTGTACCCCGGCTTTCCACTTCACCCGTCATAACGTCCGCGGCTTCTAATGGCGTATCCTCAGAAGCTGTCTCCTGACGCCTAGGGCCCTGTCTCCTGGGGCATTGTGCCACCATGTGCTCATAAGAGTCACATAAACGGCACGTCTTCCTCTGCCCCGCATAGTGTACAAAAACCTGTGTTCTATGGTTATGCAATGTAACATATGATGGTATCGGCCTCCTCAGGGTCATTTTCAGTGTGAAGGATCCTTCCGGCATCCCCTCATAAGGGCCGTCCCTCCACATTCCCATGCTCGTCGAGTGTACAGTCCCATAACCACTGAACACATCTTGTAGGCTGTATGCTGTTGCCTCAAAAGGTACATTCCTTACCTTCACCCAAGTAAAATACTTAGACACATCATGCAAGCATACTTCCACTGCCGAATTGATACTCATCCGCCTTTCTTGAAATTCGTCGACGATGGTAGAGTAGAAGTCAGTCCTCATGAACTTCACGAAGACCCTTGACATACCATTCAGTGCCACACCATACAGCTCTTCATTGGGGATGCCATAACAGTCCCTGATAATGCTTGGCAGGAGAACGTTCATCGTGGCGTTGCTTAAAGATCCTCTAACCAGCTCAATGCAGACAGTATTTATGCGCCGGTACAGTCGGTCCGCAATCTTGGTGCTAATTAACTCAGTCTGATTACCTGGTCCTTGACTGTTGCTTTCCTCCTGATGTGGCTATACAACAGCTTCGGGTCAGACTTGACTTTCGATGCTATGTCATTTTCATATTGTCCCTGAGCCTCCCTTCTTGTCTGTGCATATTCGTTTCTGGCTCTTTGGGTAATCTCTTTATTTTCCAGAGTTCTCTTGTCTTCTGTACCTTTTCCATTATCTAGTACACCTAGTTTTTGCCTCCCTACACCTTAGGGTGAACCAAGGACTCGTTCTGTTCTTCCCATTATTTCTGTTTCCCTTGGGAACAAACCTCTCCTCTGCCTCCTTGCATTTTGTTGCCACATAGTCCATCATTTCTTGTACTGGTTTTCCTGTCAGTTCCGTCTCCCACTGAATGTCTTGGAGGAAGTTCCTCATGCCTGAGTAGTTCCCCTTCTGTAATTTGTTTTTTCCCATCCTATTCCTGCTACTCTCTCCACTTGAAGCACAGAACCACATGATCACTAGCTCCTAGGGGCCTTTCATACATATCCTCGATGTCTGAACTACTCAAGGTGAATACAAGGTCCAGTCTTGCTGGATCATCCTCACCTCTCTCTCTGGTAGTGTCTCTAACATATTGGTGCATGAGATTTTCCAGCACCACATCCATCATCTTGGCTCTCCATGTTTCAGGACCCCCATGGGGCTCCAGGTTTTCCCAGTCAATCTCCTTGTGATTGAAATCACCCATAACTAGTAACTTTGCTCCCCCCATGTGTGCTCTCCTGGCCACCTCGGCTAGTGTGTCGACCATTGCTCTGTCGCTCTCATCGTATTCTTCTCTTGGCCTCCAGCAGTTCTGTGGTGGGTTGTACATTACTGCAATTATCACCTCACGTCTCTCAGACTGGATTGTTCTTACTAAGTAGTCCCTTTATCCCATGCCATCCATTCCTTCCATTTTCTCAAAACCCCACTGGTTTTTAATGAGCAGTGCAACTCCTCCTCTCCCTCTCCTCCCTGTGTCTTACCTGAGGATTTGATATCCATGTGGAAAGACTGCATCTATTATTATTCTCGTGAATTTTGTTTCTGTGAGTGCTATTATGTCTGGGGATGTCTCCTTGGTTCTTTCATGCCACTCCTCACACTTATTTGTTATTCCATCTGCATTTGTATACCACACCTTCAACTTCTTTTCTAAGACTGTGGTCTGGGAGGTATATTGGGGATGGGGAAGTGGGAGACCTGATAAGGAACTATGGGTGGTTGCTGATGGGGTGGAGTTTGTAATGCAGTGGGTGGGAGCATTGGATATGGCATGGGTGTTTTGGTTTAGACTGTTTGTTTGCACTGGGGTTGACCTGGTTGGAGGGCTTCTATTGGAAGTTGTTAGGGAGGCTGTATTTGATCTTCTTCCTGGGTCTGGGTTCTCCTGTCTGTCTCCTCCATCCCCTCTCTTTCCTCCTTTCGCCTTTGTACCATCTCTCTCAGTTTCTGCCTTTCTTCTTGTGTTCTGTCGTGGTCGAGATACACTTTCCTGTATGCCGGCATGTCCCTTAATCTTGCTTTCTCCTGCAGGGTCCTGGTCCAAGTAGATTCTGCCTTGAAAGTCACTTTCACTGGCCAGGTTCTTCTTCTTGCAAACCCACCTATTCTCCAAACATTTTCCAGCTGGGTCATGTCATCTTCTCCTATTGCTTTTATGATGCTTTCAATTGCTTTTTTTCCCTTGTTTTCTTGCTTTGTATGTTTCCCCTTCAACTTCCTGTAGCCCATACACAAAGACTGGCCTCTCCCTTTCATTCTCCCACTGCAAATCCTTATGTATCCACTCATTCAATTTAATTTCCTCCATTGCAGCTTTCCTTTCTTAAGTTCCACTATCTATTGTACTTGGGCTCAGTGGCCTGTCATTTTCCTTTCTCGGTTTTCCCTGGGCTCTGCTGTGGTCTGTTAGGACCTCCACATATAGCTTAGCTCTTTTATTTACTACAGTCCTTTCTGCTAGAGCTTCTACATGCAGTTTTGCTCCTTTCCTTACAGTCCCCTTATTTGTGACTGAGGTAGCAGTCTCTGATGTCATTCCCAAAATGTTCTTTAGTTCTTTAGGCTGTTTCAGGTTTTTCAGTTCCTATTCTAATCTCTGTATCCTAACCTCTGCTGCTATGACTTGCATCTCCCACTTCTTGCTTTCCATATCTATCCTCTCTTCCAGTCTCATGCTAAGTTCTTCCAGTTTCTTTTCCCATTCATGTTCCCTTTTTGTGAGCTCTGCTGCCCAATCTTCCTTTGTAGATTCATCCTCCTGCCCCTTGGTTTTCCTTCCTGCTTTCTGGCATCCCATTTTTTTTATTTTGATTGCCTCAGAATGGAAAACTTATGCAATTCTGTGTGTTAGGCTAGTAGTGTGATTGTCCGAGTGTGGGGGGGGGAAGGTAGAGGAGGAACTGTGGACAGTGGCAATATGGAAGAGGGGTGGAGAGGGGGATTTATGGGGGAATATGGGGAGTGAGAAGGAGGGAGAAGGAAGGGGTAGAGGGAGAGGTGGGGAGGAGGGAGTGGTGGGGAGGAGGAGGGTGAATGAGAGAGTGGGGGATAAGCGGAAGGAGTGAGAGGTCGGTGGAGGAGGGGCAGGGGAGTGTATGTGTGAGTCTGTATGTGTGTGTGTGTGTGTGTGCATTGAATTGTGTGTGGAATTATGTGTGGAATTATGTGTGGAATTATGTGTGGAATTATGTGTGGAATTATGTGTGGAATTATGTGTGGAATTATGTGTGGAATTATGTGTGGGTTTATTAAGTGTTTGAAAAGTAGGTGGAATTGTGCATTGGAGTGTTATGTGGAGTCTCAGTGGTCACTTACCTGACCACAACCTCTGGTGACCTGACCCCCACCCTCCTGTGACTTGACCTGCACCTACTTACAATGCTGCCATCTATGCTCTTCCTACCACCCAGGCTTATAGTAACTTAATCGCCTTGTTCCATCGATAACCAATTGCTGTTCCTTATTGAGTACTTGAGTGCCTATTCTTTATTGTGCTAGAGAGTTGGACCGTTCACAAACAGCTTGGCAGTTAATTGGAACCTGAAACCCCACGCCCAAACAACCACGCATAGGTGATTACAGTACTTGCAATGCAGCTGTAGCAGCCTGTAGATTGTCCAGCTCGATGTGACGTCCTGGCGTAGATCCACCTCAATTTCTTCTCGTTATATAATGTACCCTATTCACTGTATTTCTCTCACTGGTCACACGATTGTTTCACTTTATTATCTTTCTTGGGTGACATGTGGCAACGTTGCCTTACCACCCACACTAGCCTGCCCGCTCTGACTGCGCCACCACGTTTTACTTTCTGGATCACTTACAAAATTGTGGCTCTCCCCACACTTATGTGGCTTAGGCAGATTGTAAATCTCTTCAGGGAATTGTTCACTACCCCAGCACACTTAGCAACCCTTGCTGAACACTTGGGTAGCCCTCAAAAACACTTATATATGCGGAGCACGGAAGGCGTGACTCGTGCACGCGGTGTCCCCTACTGTGGTTGCAAGGGTCTTGTCCCAGCTCCTGGCCCCATCTCTTAACTAGCCACTTTCCATATTCACCCCCTCCTAGCCTCGTAGGTCTTAATGTTTATGTAAATGGTTCACCTTATTCCTGTTGCGCCTCTTTTTATTGATTTTCACGTAGTTTGAGTTACTTATTTTTTTTAATTTTAAGGGTATTATCATGACTGATTTTTACTGTAGCTTATAGATAAGATTTAAATAATAAGATATTACAAGGGCTTTTCTCGGTTATCCGAGGTAATTTTCGCATATGTATGACAATTGTAAGGCCCTAAATTTGTGTAACAGTAATTATATATGTCTGTTCCTAAATAAACTTACATATATGCATACATTCTGTGGAAATTTAAAATAATAATAGTAGTAATAATAATAATAATAATAATAATAATATTAATAATAATAATAATAATAATAATAATAATAATAAGAAGAAGAAGAAGAAGAAGAAGAAGAAGAAGAAGAAGAAGAAGAAGAAGAAGAAGAAGAAGAAGAAGAAGAAGAAGAAGAAGAAGATTTTTATTTACTACAATTACATGTACAAGGTATACATGCCTTGCTGACATCAGTGACATACTACTATATAGAAAGCCGCTTGTTATGCTGAGCATTTCGTGCAAATTAGGTCAGTTTTGTCCCAGGATGCTACCCACACTAGTCGACTAACACCCAGGTACCCATTTTACTGATGGGGAACATAGACAACTGGTGTACAGAAACACGCCCAATGTTTCTAACCTCGCCTGCTAAGGCAATCGCTGACGCAGCTGATGTAAAACTAGCTATCAATCCTACCCTCACAAGTCTCCGTTGCTCACTTCTTTGCTAAATGTAAATGGGGCAAAGGACCAGCAGGTTCTACTTTCCTATGCACAAACTGGAACAGACTTGTTTGGTGTGGAGTCGTTCCCTAGATACAATTCCTTGTGACTATCCTAGGTTAGCTTGAATCCTGTGAAGTTTCCTAGTCAATAGTCACGTGCAAAAGGAGAATGGTACCTGCATACATTTAATATGTTAGTAACTCTGGCAAAAGGCTTAGGCTACCCTAGTGTGGCATGCTAAGAGTATGTTACATTTTATTAAGCGTATGTCACATACTCATATTGGCATGCCCTCATGACCAACGAACCAGTTGTTAAGGGTACAATGAGTAGGGCTTCGCCTCGTTATGCTAGCACCTTGGTTCAACCAGCCAATGACAAGGAAGCCTGTCAAGAGATGTAATAAACTTGTGAATCAAGGGTGGCAGACTTACCTCCAAGTCTAGTCGAGAGCAGTTCACATCGTGTCTCTTGCTTGTAGTTTGTCTGTCTGTAGATTTCTTCTGTAAATATTGTACATAATATTGCTTTCTGTTTGTGAAGGAAATATAAGTAATTACTCTCCATGGCCTTTTGCTCATTCCTCGTTTCTATCTTAGTTATCGTGTTATAACCAAGTGTGCAGGCCACTAGACTACACCTGTGTTCGTAATATGGGGTGCCTGTCCTGAAGTCTTTATCTCTGCATTGTCTCCACGAGCCTACCTACAGCACTGCGTTGTGAACCTGCGAAGTCGTTGTGTGCTACTGCTTTGCGATGCATTGAGCGTATCGTTATAATGCTGGTGGGTTATGCAATTGATGGGTGTTAGGCGATTTGTGACTGGATATAACCTGCAAAACTTGCCTAGACTATCTCTACAGCGCTGCTGGCGTATTGCTCGTTCTGTTGGTATAGAATATCAACTAACTCTTACCGCTGCACAGTTTCATGACTGTATTCGCAACAAATTATGTTTGACTCATGTAACATGACGTTCCAAGCCGAGATTTATAAGCTGCTGAGAGAGCAAAGCGCCGCTCCTCGCTTCCATTGCTTAGTCAGAATGGAGAAAGACAAACTCAAGAGCAACAGGCCACTATCCACCTGAGGAAACAGGTGGTGAATCAGGGTTGTCTCGTGGAGAGTCAGGTTCGTTAGCGCTTGAGTTGACTAAACTCAATCTTGAGAATACCAGGAACAACGTACCTTTGCTAAGGAGGAATTTGCTAGAGAGAAGGAGAGGAGACATTTTCGGCGGACTATGGATGACAATTTCAGTGTTCAAAAATCTGTGTCGCTAGTACTTCAGTTTTCTGATTCTGAGCCTGAGCAATTTATCGAGTCTTTCGAAAATCAGTCTCGAGCTTTGCGATGGCCACTTGAGCAGTGGCCATCGCAAAGCGCGGGAATTCACAGATGGTTTGAGAGATGAAGATATCGCCAATTTTTATTTTTTTTTTTATTTTATTTAAAATACAATACATAGCTTAACATAAAAACCCCTTAAACTAGGGTTGATACACATTGTATATAAACACATTTTGAAACACAATCTCTCAGAACGTACAATAGCAAATAACAACACAATATTAACAAACACAAGAGGTTACACAATTATACTAGAAAATATCGCTTGTGACAAAACATAACATTAAGAAGATGGGCAATCTTAACCCTATGTACACAAGAACAACAACAAGAACATAACATGTAGGTGACCCCTGTAGCAGGTTCAATAATATAAATAAATCCATAATCCCTTCGGGTATACACTATTTACATAATATACTGGGACATATTGCCAATGCACTATACAATACAATAAGAAGAATATTATGATAAATATATAAATATATCGGTTACTCACAACCAACACATAATCGATAACCAAAAGAACCTACATCACAATCTCATGATAAAACACATACTCGCCTTACCACAAGTCTTACGAGTTAGCCACAAAACTAGAATAGCCATAAGCATTCCGCCCACATCTACAGGCTATACACATTATATAATATAGCAATAAAATGCTCAGTACAAACACATAAAACCCCGTTTGCCAGGCCGTAGCCGAAAGGTACATCAGGTACTTCAACAAAGAAAGAAGGCAGTAGACTCTGACTTAAGACATCTATAACACATATAACTTCACCACCACATCCACTCACACACACACAACCACATTTTCCTCAACCACGCATTACACAGATACACACAGTAAACCAGCTGTTGTGCATACCCAACCCCGGAGACAAGCCCGTTCCATCCCCTGAAATTCACTCCCCCCCCCCTTTCACAACGTTAACAGTGCTCTCACACTCATACTACGGTACCCTGCTGAAAAAGCCTGGTCCCAGCGACTTCCATATATTTCCCGATTATAACACAACGTTCTATAAATGGTCCCCGCCAACACCCTTTTGCGCACCTCCCAATCCCCATTCCTTCTCATCGCCCAGGATACAAAAACAAAATCCGCAATTATATACGTGATTGCACGTTGCACAGGCGCCTCGACGCCTCCCACGTCCAAACTTAACGCCCGCAATACTGATATCCCGCCTCCTCCCACTGTCCTCAGAACCTTACCCATCCATTCCCTGATACTCCCCAAATTATCACAAAAATACACTACATGAAACGCAGTCTCCTCATCCCCGGGTGTCCGACACGCGCCCTCCACCATTAACCCTCTTTCCTTAAGTGCAACACCCGACGGCAGTATACCATGGAGAAAACGGAAAAATACCTCTCGCACATTTGGACGCACGCGCATCAACCGTAATCTTTCCCATATATCCTTCCACGCATACATAGGGTAGATACTCTCAGCCTTCACGACTACCTTCGCCCTTACAACACGCTCTAAAACACCCACTCGAACTTTATTTTTTTTTTTTATTTTATTTAAAAAACACAATACACATCATACATTTGTGCTATATTTAGGTTACATAAACAAAGAAACATAATCCATTAAATAATAAAAACAAACAACTTCACATTCCTTATCCCAGCACTAAACTTATACATAAGAAAAACACGTTCAACTGTAAATGCTTAATTCCCCCTCCAAAGTGCCCAACCAGCACACACAACATACATGTAACTAAAAACAGCCCACACCTGAACATACAGGTGGGTTTATTATATCCATAAAATACAGCCAGTATCTTATAACACAAAGGTAATATTATCCTAAGAATGTCACACTTATTTACATTATATATGAAACTTTATAAACAAAGACATTCTCATATAATCCAATTCGTTGCACACTCATTAATATTGTATATTAAACTTTATACACAAAGACATAATACTAAACAGCTCAAAAATTACAATATAATAAAGGTGACAAAATAGCCATTTCCACACCTTACCACAGAGAAACTAAACACACTATTAAAATAACAAAGATACACACTCATGTTACATAGCACATTATTATCAGTGTGTTAACAATGCTTTGAGTGTTCCTTCTTGTAGTTGTCTCACTGACAAAGATCATTTAACTTATTAAAACTATGTTCATCAATGACCTCTTGTCTTTCAACACATGGTTAAACTAAAACATTCACACATAAGAAAACTCTATAATTACACCACATCTGACATGTCATCCCTCCCATACAACTCTCATGACAATCCTACCACATTTACGTATCCTTCATTATGGTCATAACTCGCTCTAGAAAAGGAAAATGGTCCCTTAGTACTTAAGTAGCCAAATTACTGAGTCCCCTTACCGTTATATTTCTATATGCCTCCGGGAACGCAGTTGCCCACCTGTTACCATAAATGAGTTTATTTCTACATACCGTGCGATAAATTCCTGCCGCAATAGCCCTTACCCTAATCCCCCCGCCTTTTTCCTTCAAGCCCCAGGAAAAAAACAAGAAATCTGTCACAATGTACAGAATGGCTCTCTTTACAACCTCAGACACCCCCCTTACCTCTAAAGTTAGGGCACGCAGGATCTCTACATTGCCCCCACCCATTAACTTGAAGACTCTAGCCAGCCACACCCGTACTTGCCCCAACTCCCTACAAAAATATACGGCATGAAAAGCTGTTTCCGATTCCTCACAATGTTCGCATTTCGCTTCCTTTACCAAACCCATCACACACAAAGCCTGCTTTGACGCTAAAATCCCCATTACAAACCTATAAACTAACTCCCTTACCCTAGGCATTAATCTAAGTTTCTGGAAATCATGCCAAATCGTACCCCAATCATACAAAGGGTATACCACCACCCCTTGCATCACTTCTGGTTTCCTACTCATCTCTACTAACCTTCCCACCTTGAGCTTGTTTACCTCACCTATTACTAACATAACCCTTAGCATATTCTCACATTCCATCAAGTCCTTTCCTCCCCACCAACCTCGTACATCCCCCCTCAACCTACCCACCCTCACCCCATTTTCCCCCCCCCTCCCTTACGTACGTTTGTTTAACATACATTGCCTTGACCCTCGGCCCTAGCATCAAAAGCCCTACTCCCCCTCGGCGCACATTCGTCATAACCACCTCTTTACTTAGCCATGCTCGTCCAAAACCCCATATATAACGAAGCACCCTTCTCTGTATCTCCTTTATCTCCTGTTCCCGTAAAGGATACACCACTGCCACGTTCCACACTTTACTATAAACCAATGAATTTATTATTATTGCCCTTTGCATTAGAGTAACATCCTTCGCTCTTAGGTTCCTAATCCGTTGTACAACTTTCTCTCCCACCAATTCTGAATTCCTCCGTCTAGCCTCTTGCTCATCTGCCATATAGATAATCCCACAAATTTTCAGCTGTTCAGTCACATCCCAACCAAACTCCACCCCCATTCTACCCCCCACCCAATCTCCTATCTCTAATAATTTCGATTTAGCCCTGTTGACACGCATGCCTGACGCCTCTCCAAAAAACCTCATTACTCTCTCCACCTTTCGCAAACCTTCGACATCATTGATCAGTATTGTTGTGTCATCTACATAACCAACTACCTCTGTGATCCCCGACCCCTCCTCCTGTAACGTTGTTGCTTCCTCAACCATTCCATAAAACGGGTGTTGCATACATGCAAACAGAATTTGAGACATAGGACACCCTTGTCTCAAACCTTTCTCCATTTTCAACACGCTACCCAACCTACCATTAATTTGCACCTGAATCATAGCTTCTGCATACAAGGTCTTCACCCATTTTACTATTCCCTCCCCAAAACCCATAAGCCTTAAAGTGTCAACCATGTACTCTCTATTCACACCGTCATAAGCATTCTCCCAATCAATGCCCAAAATTCCACCTCCCTTACAACCCTGCAAAAATTCCCTAATACGACTATGTCTATCCCTCATACTACGACCCGGAATTCCCAACTGACCCTTGTGCACCATACCACCTATTACCTTCTTCATCCTGTTCCCTAAAATCTTCGCAAAAATCTTATAATCCGTACACATTAAAGATATGGCCCTGTACGTGCTCAGTGTTCTCCCCTCGCTTTTTTTCTTTACAAGCACGACCACACCCGTCCTCTGTGACGTTCCCAATTTCCCTTCCTTCAGCATACAATTCAATATCTGAACCAAACAAACATTTATGGTTTCCCAATGCACTCTGTAAAAATCATTGGAAAGCCCATCAATTCCCGGTGCTTTCCCCTTACTTAAATTGAACACTGCCTCTTTCACTTCTTCCATACTTATTATTCCCTCCAATCCCCCTCTGTCCTCCCCACCTTTCCCCAAGACCTTCACCCCTCCTCTTTCTTTATTAACTATCTCCAAATTACCTTTTTCCCATTTCCTTTTAAACCAATAGTCCGCATAATTACTTATCCCCTCAGTTGTCACCAACATTTGCCCCTTAGTATAACCTTCCAAATCGTCACTAACCTCTAAAAGTATTATAGTGGACTCCTGTTGTCTAATGCGAAAACTTCTTAACACACTACCCGACGGTTTATCTCCCCATAGCACGGCATCCATACCTGCCCTTACCCTTAATTCATCAAATCTTTCATTATGTATGTCCCTTAGTCTCCCTCTTAGCCCTGATATTTCTTCAAAAGACTTCTCCTCATCTCTTGCGTAACACTCATTGAGCTGCTGTTCCAAATAATTCTGTAAACCGTACCTCCACCTCGCCTCCTCCCTTCCTTTATATTTATAAAACCCCGCGATACCAGGTTTAGCCCTATTTTCCCACCAATCCAAAATACTCCCTACCCCATCCCTTGCCCTCCACAATTGTCCCCACCAGTCTCTAAACTCTGCGTTCACCACCTCACTCCTCACCAACCTCGCATTTAACTTCCAGAAACTTGAATATACCTTTACCACTCCCTCCCAATCCAGTTCTACCAAAACTGCCCTATGATCCGAAAACCCTACGTCCACTGTTTTTACCCCTCCTACCCTAACTGCCTCCGTTATATAAATCCTATCTAACCTCGCTGAATAATTTCTCCTAACAAAAGTGTAATCCACTCTCCAAGCCCCACTCCCCTCCACGTCCCTCACCCCTGCATCCTGTAAAACATTGCTTAACGACCGTAATACACAACCCGCCCCCCTTGGCTCCACGTCCCCCCCCCTTATAACACAGTTCCAGTCCCCCCCAATTACAGTTACTAGAGGTAAACCCCTTAAAAAATACACTAAAACGTCTCTCACAAAATCCTCTTTTACTTTGATTATATTCTCTGCTGGCATATAAACCCCAATGAAACATACTCTAGATGCTCCCCACTCACCATCCACCCTCACTACCCTCCCCCCCCTTCTTCCCACTTTATAATACGTAAGGGACTATTTTCCTTCACAGCCACTGCCACTCCCCCTTTTAACCTAACAGACCCACTTACATACAATTTATAACCCTTTAATGCCAAAGCACAGCCTATCTTATAATTATGTTCTTGTATAAAGCATACATCCACATTATATCTCCTCAAAAACCATTCCATCCATACTCGTTTCACTTCATTCTTCAATCCATTTACATTTACAGTTACTATCGTGAATTATTTTAAAAGTGGTGGTTTACCCTTTCTTCTTGGCACACACCCTCCTATACCTTCCTGCTGTATGGCATCTTTCTTGACAGCTTGCTTATTCACCCCCCCTATCCCTTCATTATCCCTAGAACCATTAAACCCTACATTACCCCTTCCCTCTTTCCCCTTATGACATACATCCTTTCTCCAAGATTTTACTCCTGTTCTTTGTCCTGGAGTAAGAACATCGTCCATCTCAGACGTTCCTGCAGTTCTCTTACGAGAACTCCCCTCCCCACACACCTCGTCACCTGTCTTTTCTGCCCTATGGACCTCTGCCACAACGTTGTGCACATTAACATTAGTGCACACAGTATTCCTAACCTCCTGATCTTGCTGCACAGTTGCCTGCACCAGGTTACACCCTTCATCCACCTGTCCCTCTTCAACGTCATGCAAAAAGGAACTAAGTACTTCCTCCAGCAAGCCATCCTGTTGGCCCGTACCCTCCTCATCAGACGTCGATGTCGTCTGTCCCTTATCAACTGATAGTGTTACACTTTCTTCCATAGTCGCCTCAGCCCTGTCCACTTCGTCACTCCATCGGCAAGGAATCTTGTTTGGCCTTACTCCTTCCTCCGACACCTCCAGAGCATTCCTCTGATGTAAGATCACTGGTTCCTGTTCCCTCCGTCCAGCTTTTTTATAGCATTGGGCCGCCATATGTTCAAAAGAACCACATAATCTGCAAGTCTTCCGCTGCCCTGAGTAGTACACGTAGACCTGCGTTCGGAAGACCTCCATAAATACGTATGATGGAATTGACTGCCTCAACGTCATTTTCAGCGTAAATGATCCTTCAGGTAGCCCCTCATAAGGTCCATTTTGCCACACCCCCATCACTGCTGAGTGGATTTTCCCATAGCTGCTAAACACCGCCGTCACATCATGCTCCGTCGCCTCAAAAGGCACGTTTCGTACTTTCACCCACGTCACATAGCTGGACACATCATGTAAGCAGACTTCCACCATAGTGTTCACTGCCAGCCTCTTCTCTTGATATTTGTTGACTATGCTTGTGTAGAATCCTGCGTCTTTAAACTTGATGAAAATTCTCGACACACCATTGACTGCTACTCCATATAATTCTTCGGTCGGTATTCCATATACCTCACTGATGATGGCATGCAGTAACACGTGCATGGTTGTTCCTGTAAGCGTGCCACGCACCAATTCCACGCAAACAGTGCTCACCCGGCGTCCAATGCGATCCGCCATGTTGTATGCACAAAACAGGAAAACTGCGCAGTAAACCAGTTGTATCAGGAGCCACTGCGCAGCCTGTCCGCACGGCACAATAGCGATGCGAACAATGTCTCGAACTTTATTAGGGTCCCGTACATGCAGCAACGCCCGCAACACGTCTTCACACACTTTCATCTCCGACCCTCCCCACCACATTCGCACCTCTTCATGCAAGCCATTCACGCCCCTCCCTGCATGACCCCGCACACGGCGTAACCCCCACTTCAAATAAATGCACTTGACTCTTAACCGTAAATCAATCAACCCCAATCCTCCTCTGTTGACCGGTAAAGTAACCACACTCCTACTCAACCATTCACACCCGGAACCCCAAAGAAAATGGAAAACCCTCTTTAACAGCCTCGTAACATCAGGACCTGCTAACGGATATACCGCAGCCACGTGCCAGACTTTACTGTATAACAACACATTCACAACAATCGCACGCTGATGTACTGTCAAATGAGTTGGTCTCAACCCATCCAATCGCCCCACCATTCGATCCACAACAAGTCCAGAATTAACCATCCTCGCCTCTCTCGCACTACTCATATACACTATTCCACACACTTTTATCCTGTCCACCATATTCCAACGTACATTCCTTCCCCAACTCTCTCTTCCCACCCAATCTCCTAAGACCAGTAATTTTGATTTTTCCACATTAACTCTTAACCCGGTAACCCCCGCGAAATTATCAATAACATCTCCAACCGCACGTAAACTCCTCTGCGTTCGCACGAGTATTGTCGTGTCATCCACATACCCTATTATTCCCTGCACTCCACTTCCTACTCCCCATTCCACCTCCATACACGCTTCCACCTTTCTATAGAAAGGGTCTGTTAAACAGGCAAACAACAATTGAGACAGGGGACAACCCTGCCTAATACCCCGACCCATGGATACCCACTCCCCCAACTTCCCATTTACCTGTACACACACTCCCACACCTGTATACAATGTCTCTGCCCAACGCACCACCTCCTCCCCAAAACCCTGCCTCCTTAATATGTACCACAATACCTCACGTTCTACACTATCATACGCCGCCTGCCAATCTAACGCTAAGACACCCCCCCCCCTGCTCCCCTCCCGACCCTTCCACAAAATTCTTTATAATACTATGCCCGTCATACATCGTCCTCCCAGACACACCATATTGTCCTCTCGCAACCACTCTATCCACCACACACTTCATCCTATTTCCTAAAATTTTTGCAAAAATCTTATAATCAGCACACAACAATGATATTATCCTAAAGTCCCGCACCGTGTCCTGTTTCTTACCTTTTGGCACTAAAACCACAACCACAGTTCCTTGCAACCTGCCCATCCTCCCCTCCCTTTTCATCGTATTCATTAGTTCTACTAAGAAGGACTTCAACACATTCCAATGGCTCACATAAAACTCGCAGGGCAAGCCATCCAGACCTGGAGCCTTACCACGTGCCATCCCCTCCAAAGCCCTCCACACCTCCCCTTCTTCAATATCCCCCCCCAACGCCATGCGATCACTGCTACTTAGCACACAAGATACATTCTCCCCCAACCTCCCGAAAGCCTCCACATCCACCCCTACACTCAGTAAATTTTTGCCAAACCACCTATCCACGTAATCACTCATTGCCTCCATTGTTCTTAACTCATGTCCCGCCCTATATCCACCTAAGTCCTCATGTACCACCAGCCTATCAATTTCCATAGCCATACGTCGCTGCCTCTGTCCCCGTAACACACAGGCCGATGGTCGGTCACCCCACACCGCCTCGTCAATTCCACCCTGCACTCTCACCGCATCAAATCTATCATTCTGCAAATCACGAATCCTCCCTTTTAACAACTCGATTTCCTCCATGGCATACTGCCCTGCCTGCACGCCCCTCTCATAACAACTTTGCAACCTACCCTCGAAATACTGCTGCAACCCGTACGTCATCCAACCCTGGTACTTTCCCCATCGCACATAAAACCGCCGAATCCTCTCCTTAGCTACCCCATCCCACCACCCCAGCAAGTCACCCACATCCCTACCCTCTCCCCACAAATTCTCCCACATTGTCCTAAAATCTAACCCCGCCTCCTCCACCCCAAGAAGTCTCACATTTAACTTCCAATACCCTGGATACCTCTTAGGTAAGCTGGCCCAAGTCAAGTCCGTATAAACAGCTCTATGATCCGTGTATACAGCTTCCACCGTACGCACACACATCACCCGCACACTTCTCGTCACATATAACCTATCGAGCCTGGCCGCGTATCCCTGTCTATGAAACGTATGCTCGACCATTAGGTCCCCACCTCCATTAACATCCCTTAACCCCACGCCCAGCAAAAGATCCCTTAGGCTAACCAAAAAACACCCTGCCCCCCGTGGCTCCACATCCTTTCTACGTACTATACAATTCCAATCACCGCCCACGATTGTTACCGAGGGAAGAGATCTCAAATAATAAACCAAAACATCATGCACAAATTCATTCTTCACCCGTACATCACGCTCCGCCGGCGCATACACACAAACCACTGCCAGTCGCTCACCTCTCCACCATCCATCTACCCGGAGTACCCTACCCTCCTCCCCTCCCACACATCTAATTACAACAAACGGGCTCGTCTCCCGAATCAGAATTCCAACCCCACCTTTCAAACGGTCCGAATATGCCACAAACACACGATATCCGTCCACATTCAAATCCCGACCCGCCTTAAAGTTATGCTCCTGCATGAATACAATATCTATGGCATGACGCCTCAGAAACCCCTGGAGCCACAAACGCTTCACATTCATACACAACCCATTTACATTCACAGTCATACACCTGAAACCTTCTTGAAGGGTTTTACACACTGCCCTGTAACTCCTTTTATAGACACGTCACCAGCCTTCCTATTTTTCCCACCATGCTCACCACAGTGAGCTCTATTCCCTCCCCGGTCGAACACCTGACCGGACACACCTGTGGCGCCTCCACTCACCACATCAGCCCACGGTTTCTTTCCCGGTCTCTGCACCGGGGTCAAGACATCATCGGAATCAGAGTGCGTTGCCGCCCTCTTCCGCCGAACACTCTCTGCATCCATGGTCTGGTCGGGGGATGCCTCACAATGCACCTCCGCCGCCACCTCGACCACGGTCACCATTCCCGTAGAAGAGGCACCTGCAGTCAGCTGGCTGTCTCTCCTCTCGTCCTCACTCTCCTCAGGTCCCACCACCGATTGTACATCATCTCCAGCTCTCTTCGTCTCCAAAAACTTTTCCGTCAACTGCTCCAAAGCCACATCCTCTGCTTGTTCTCCTCCACTCAACTTGGTCTCCCCTTCCACCAAAGCGGAGACTGTAGATCCTACAGGCATTGATGGGCTCGACCCCACCGTCGGGAACTCTCTCTCCACCTCCTCGCTCCAAGACGAACTATGGCCCTTTACAGGCGTCCCGCTGGCAGGCCCCGCCTTCGGGTCAGGCCCTCGCTCCGTCCTTCTGTCTGCAACCTGTCGTTGCTGCTGCCTCTCACACTGTGCTGCCATATGGTCATAAGCACCACATAGCCTGCAGGTCTTGCGCTGCCCTGCGTAATACACCATCACTTGCGTCCTAAAGTCGTCCAGGATGACAAACGACGGGATGGGATGCCTCAGCGTCATCTTTAGGTTGAACGTACCCTCCGGCCAGCCGGCGTACGCCCCATCCACCCAGGTACCTGCCGTTGCCAGATGCACAGTACCATAACGTTCAAAAACGTTCCGTATATCTGCCTCGTCAGCTTCGAAAGGCACGTTGCGTACCTTCACCCAAGTGTAGTGTCGCGACACGTCAATTAAACGAACTCGTATTGCCGAGTTTACGTCCACACAGCCATCTTGATACTGCTCCACCAGGCGCTCATACACTGCCGTCTATCGTAGCTTAACGAATATTCGGTAAGCCCCGTTGAGCGATACTCCATACAAATCTTGATCAGCAATGCCGTATGTGTCGCGAATAATCAAAGGTAGAAGCACCTGTGCGGACTGAGGCGTAACTACACCCCGCACTAAATCAAAGCACACAGTGTTGACGCGCCTTCTGATAGTCTGCGCCATCTTGTGAAAATCAATCTGCGCAGGAAGGCCTCTCAACCAGGAGCGTGTGCGCAGCACAACCTCACGGCAATAAAGCGATGAGGTCAATGATATCGCCAATTACGATGTTGTGAAAGCAGCTATACTCAGTGAATATCAGTGCATTCCTGCCAAATATAGGTGCTCGCTCCTCGTTTCTACGTTGGTTATCGTGCTCCTACCAGTGTACAGGTCACTAGGGTACACCTGTGTGTATAATACCTAGGTTCTTGAGGCTGCCCTATATGACTCACGAGTTATTAGCTTCTCGAATGCCCTTATCCTGGGGTGGGGCTTTGCGCTATTTATAACCCATATGCTTAGTTATTTATTTTCCGTCTCAATAGCGTTAGTGGCCGCCTCGTTAATTAAGCCGAAGACTTAAGCGATAATCTCACGGACGGAGTCAGGTAGCAGAGGCCTTCTCCTGGGTCGATACGCTCAACAGTTGCTTCTCTGGCCACCAGACAATTTATTTTGTAGGGCTAATGGAAGATTCAGATGTCACTGATACAATCACTCCTCTAGCAATTTCTGCCTGATTTCTCACCTTACCTGCTATAACCAGAAGAAGGAGCTTGCGGTCCACGAGCCTGAACACTCCGCTGAGTTGCCAGCTACTCTCTATCACTTCTAATTTCATATCATAATATAATATCCTAATATTAATGTCTTAGGCTACTTTAATAATCCTAATGTTATTTAATAAGGATTCAAGCCTTCCTAAATTATTCCAAAGGCCTAAATCCCTCAAATTACTACGTCGAATACACGATTTCGTTAACCCTTTCAAGGTAATATGGGGTCTCGTTAAGATTCAATGCACTGCTGACCTCCCCACTGGCAGGACAAAGTCGCTCTGCTCACACTCAAGAAGTCGCCCTTCGATCCCCTTTAGGGAGGGGAATCTATATCCTACAAGCGCCACCTCGCCTTTCTCACAATGCTATCACATCGTGTGAAACTCATGCCAGTAAATGGAGTAATTAACGACTCACCATGCTAGCTTCAACTACCGCCGTAAAGACCTGCTTGCAGGTCCAATATATGGCAATGCACTTGTTGAAGGATTCCTTCATTGTCGTCTGCACTGACGACGCTGAAGCTTCTAAGCTTATGGATAACTCTTCAGCCATGACCCTACACATACGACAATTCACCACATCAGCATCTCCACTCTAGAAAGTAAAACGATCTGTCTTTATGTAAAGGCTTAACAAGATCGTCACGTCTGTCTCAGCTGAAGGACTGGGCCTCGGTAGATAGCATCACAAAGACCCCTAATGCCTCTTCAATCATAAAGATCGCTTTCTCAGACATCTCCATGGCTGCCCAAGCTCTCTTTGACGGACTGGCCATCTCATATTACCACATACACCCAAGCCATATAGAATCAGAACGTTTCACACACGTCTCCCATTGTTGAATCTCCTGCCCTTATACTCACACCGCCGAGGACTACCCCCATCAAAAGTTTTGTTTTTAATGTGGGAACGGCAGACACGAATTCAGATCCTGTACCATCACTACTGTTCCAACATGCCTTAACTACAAGGGTAATCATACTCTTGCAGCTAAGTGCCCACTCAGGAATGAAACTGTATCTAAAAAAAAATCAAGAATACCTCAAAAAACAAAAACACCTCAAAAGCTCCTACATATGCTGCTATTACAAGCTGACACTACCAAGATTCTACACACCACTCAACAGACACCTTCACCTAGCAATTCCCTCTCTCCACTTCCTGACAGATCTCCTTCAGAAGTGCTGTACTGCATGGTATATGCTCACCTAGCTAATGGAACAAATCCTGGAAATAAGTCACATTGACTTTTTTGGGTTATCCTAGGATCTTTACACATATGCTGCTATGTATGATAATCTATGTAACTGTATTTGCGTATACCTGAATAAAGTTACTTATTTAACGATCTGTTCCGCCTTCAATTTCCCTTACTCAACACCTTCGGCCCACATTCCTGCCTTCAATTTTCCTCACTCCACAACTTCGTCCGATATTATCAAGATTCTTCCCAACGTTGTGAACTTCACTGCACCTGCAGCCCTGTCTCCTTCCTCTGCCCAAGCAACTGTTCCTGAAACATTCCCAACTGCTTCCATTGCTGACAACGTTGATTTACTGCCTCAACCACCGTCTCACGTCTCTGAATCAGTAGACAGGTCACCAACACACCTCTCCACTGCTCCTGTCGACCCACAGTCACCTGCCAGTACACATGTAAACTCGCCGGAAGAGGAGGAGAATGATGACACCCACACTAGTACTCCCACATAGGACAACCTTACCTTCTACTCATCTCTATCTAATGAGCATATTATGACCTGTACGGAGGTGTACAAAGGGCTCTGTACTGGGTCTGCCAAGTTTGCCTGTGAGTCACCACTTCTCACTTACTCAAGTACTGGAATTCATCAAACCACTCCGTTTCACCTTTGGAAAAAAAAAACTGTACCACCTCTCCAGAAGTAGCTCCAAGAAAGTTGAAAATCGCTCCTCTACGAACCTATCACCTTAATCATCACTCCAGATAACACCCGCAAATGAACTGCCTTCTGTTGTTCCTACCTGCCCTCCTCTCCTGCGACCAGGCCTGCTGCCCAGCTACTCAAGACTTCCAACTAACACAAGACTGATGCCAGCACAGCTTGTTCCTTCTGTTTTTCCATTCCTCCCCACGAGTGTTTAGCTGTTGGGTTAAGCCCTGGCACTTTTTTTACGACTATTGACACTCCTCTCCAACATTATTCTTCGCCTGTCCAGTCTTCCCTGCTCACTCCACAAGGATCTTACCTAAACTTTCTTGTCTTGTTGAGGGGTAAGAGTACCGAAATGGCCTAGACATTTAACGTGGAATACCAAACACATAATATTTACAAGTCGTCGGTGGTGGCTCCATAAATTTCCACGTATTCTTACATACATATGTATTAATACATAAATACATACAAATATTAAGGTCACTGTCATATAACCAGAAATAAAAAGAAATTAATTTCCCAAAACATGCAAATAAGTCTATAAACTGTTTTAATTAAATTTTGGCAAATAAACTGGTTGTAGTTATATGTTTGACACTGATGCACAGAAAGTTTTTTATGCACAATTTGCATAAAGAGAATATTTTTTGTGACTGCAAATAATCAAGTACTTTTATATCAGTTCCTCAAAGGAGAAAAATCAAAATTTGTTCCCTTAATTATTTTACAATCGGGTTCCTGCTTTTTTTTTCCTGGTCAAGTTAAAAAATGTAGGTTGCCAAAATATTCAAAATAGATCATTTTAATTTCAAGTTTCTGGTAAAATTATGCGTATTAATATATTTTTTACATGAAAAGCTCTTCACATAATATATAAAACTGGAATTTTATCTGTCCAAGTCATAATTGATAGGAAATGAAATTTATATATATATATATATATATATATATATATATATATATATATATATATATATATATATATATATATATATATATATATATATATATATATATATATATACATATATATATATATATATATATATATATATATATATATATATATATATATATATATATATATATATATATATATATATATACATATATATATATAGGTAGTAGGTTGGTAGACAGCAACCACCCAGGGAAGTACTACCGTCCTGCCAGATGACTGTGAAACAGAAACCTGTAACTGTTTTGCATGATGGTAGGATTGCTGGTTTCTTTTTCTGTCTCATAAACACGCTAGATAACAGGGATATCTTGCTACTCCAACTTACACTTTGGTCACACTTCACAGACATGCACATGCATATATATATACATACATCTAGGTTTTTCTCCTTTTTCTACATAGCTCTTGTTCTTCTTTATTTCTTCTATTGTCCATGGGGAAGTGGAAAAGAATCTTTCCTCCGTAAGCCATGCGTGTCGTATGAGGGGACTAAAATGCCGGGAGCAATGGGCTAGTAACCCCTTCTCCTGTAAACATTTACTAAAAAAGAGAAGAAGAAAAACTTTATAAAACTGGGATGCTTAAATGTGCGTGGATGTAGTGCGGATGACAAGAAACAGATGATTGCTGATGTTATGAATGAAAAAAGTTGGATGTCCTGGCCCAAAGCGAAACAAAGCTGAAGGGGGTAGGGGAGTTTCGGTGGGGGGAAATAAATGGGATTAAATCTGGAGTATCTGAGAGAGTTAGAGCAAAGGAAGGGGTAGCAGTAATGTTGAATGATCAGTTATGGAAGGAGAAAAGAGAACATGAATGTGTAAATGCAAGAGTTATGTGGATTAAAGTAAAGGTTGGATGCGAGAAGTGGGTCATAATAAGCGTGTATGCACCTGGAGAAGAGAGGAATGCAGAGGAGAGAGAGAGATTTTGGGAGATGTTAAGTGAATGTATAGGAGCCTTTGAACCAAGTGAGAGAGTAATTGTGGTAGGGGACCTGAATACTAAAGTAGGAGAAACTTTTAGAGAGGGTGTGGTAGGTAAGTTTGGGGTGCCAGGTGTAAATGATAATGGGAGCCCTTTGATTGAACTTTGTATAGAAAGGGGTTTAGTTATAGGTAATACATATTTTAAGAAAAAGAGGATAAATAAGTATACAAGATATGATGTAGGGCAAAATGACAATAGTTTGTTGGATTATGTATTGGTAGATAAAAGACTGTTGAGTAGACTTCAGGATGTACATGTTTATAGAGGGGCCACAGATATATCAGATCACTTTGTAGTTGTAGCTACACTGAGAGTAAAAGGTAGATGGGATACAAGGAGAATAGAAGCATCAGGGAAGAGAGAGGTGAAGGTTTATAAACTAAAAGAGGAGGCAGTGAGGGAAAGATATAAACAGCTATTGGAGGACAGATGGGTTAATGAGAGCATAGGCAATGGGGTCGAAGAGGTATGGGATAGGTTTAAAAATGTAGTGTTAGAGTGTTCAGCAGAAGTTTGTGGTTACAGGAAAGTGGGTGCGGGAGGGAAGAGGAGCGATTGGTGGAATGATGATATAAAGAGAGTAGTAAGGGAGAAAAAGTTAGCATATGAGAAGTTTTTACAAAGTAGAAGTGATGCAAGGAGGGAAGAGTATATGGAGAAAAAGAGAGAGGTTAAAAGAGTGGTGAAGCAATGTAAAAAGTGAGCAAATGAGAGAGTGGGTGAGATGTTATCAACAAATTTTTTTGAAAATAAGAAAAAGTTTTGGAGTGAGACTAACAAGTTAAGGAAGCCTAGAGAACAAATGGATTTGTCAGTTAAAAATAGGAGAGGAGAGTTATTAAATGGAGAGTTAGAGGTATTGGGAAGATGGAGGGAATATTTTGAGGAATTGTTAAATGTTGATGAAGATAGGGAAGCTGTGATTTCGTGTATAGGGAGAGGAGGAATAACATCTTGTAGGAGTGAGGAAGAGCCAGTTTTGAGTGTGGGGGAAGTTCGTGAGGCAGTAGGTAAAATGAAAGGGGGTAAGGCAGCCGGGATTGATGGGATAAAGATAGAAATGTTAAAAGCAGGTGGGGATATAGTTTTGGAGTGGTTGGTGCAATTATTTAATAAATGTATGGAAGAGGGTAAGGTACCTAGGGATTGGCAGAGAGCATGCATAGTTCCTTTGTATAAAGGCAAAGGGGACAAAAGAGAGTGCAAAAATTATAGGGGGATAAGTCTGTTGAGTATACCTGGTAAAGTGTATGGTAGAGTTATTATTGAAAGAATTAAAAGTAAGACGGAGAATAGGATAGCAGATGAACAAGGAGGCTTTAGGAAAGGTAGGGGGTGTGTGGACCAGGTGTTTACAGTGAAACATATAAGTGAACAGTATTTAGATAAGGCTAAAGAGGTCTTTGTGGCATTTATGGATTTGGAAAAGGCGTATGACAGGGTGGATAGGGGGGCAATGTGGCAGATGTTGCAGGTGTATGGTGTAGGAGGTAGGTTACTGAAAGCAGTGAAGAGTTTTTACGAGGATAGTGAGGCTCAAGTTAGAGTATGTAGGAAAGAGGGAAATTATTTCCCAGTAAAAGTAGGCCTTAGGCAAGGATGTGTGATGTCACCGTGGTTGTTTAATATATTTATAGATGGGGTTGTAAGAGAAGTAAATGCGAGGGTCTTGACAAGAGGCGTGGAGTTAAAAGATAAAGAATCACACATAAAGTGGGAGTTGTCACAGTTGCTCTTTGCTGATGACACTGTGCTCTTGGGAGATTCTGAAGAGAAGTTGCAGAGATTGGTGGATGAATTTGGTAGGGTGTGCAAAAGAAGAAAATTAAAAGTGAATACAGGAAAGAGTAAGGTTATGAGGATAACAAAAAGATTAGGTGATGAAAGATTGGATATCAGATTGGAGGGAGAGAGTATGGAGGAGGTGAATGTATTCAGATATTTGGGAGTGGACGTGTCAGCGGATGGGTCTATGAAAGATGAGGTGAATCATAGAATTGATGTGGGGAAAAGGGTGAGTGGTGCACTTAGGAGTCTGTGGAGACAGAACTTTGTCCGTGGAGGCAAAGAGGGAATGGATGAGAGTATAGTTTTACCAACACTCTTATATGGGTGTGAAGCATGGGTGATGAATGTTGCAGCGAGGAGAAGGCTGGAGGCAGTGGAGATGTCATGTCTGAGGGCAATGTGTGGTGTGAATATAATGCAGAGAATTCGTAGTTTGGAAGTTAGGAGGAGGTGCGGGATTACCAAAACTGTTGTCCAGAGGGCTGAGGAAGGGTTGTTGAGGTGGTTCGGACATGTAGAGAGAATGGAGCGAAACAGAATGACTTCAAGAGTGTATCAGTCTGTAGTGGAAGGAAGGCGGGGTAGGGGTCGGCCTAGGAAAGGTTGGAGGGAGGGGGTAAAGGAGGTTTTGTGTGCGAGGGGCTTGGACTTCCAGCAGGCATGCGTGAGCGTGTTTGATAGGAGTGAATGGAGACAAATGGTTTTTAATACTTGACGTGCTGTTGGAGTGTGAGCAAAGTAACATTTATGAAGGGGTTCAGGGAAACCGGCAGGCCGGACTTGAGTCCTGGAGATGGGAAGTACAGTGCCTGCACTCTGAAGGAGGGGTGTTAATGTTGCAGTTTAAAAACTGTAGTGTAAAGCACCCTTCTGGCAAGACAGTGATGGAGTGAATGATGGTGAAAGTTTTTCTTTTTCGGGCCACCCTGCCTTGGTGGGAATCGGCCAGTGTGATAATAAAAAAAAAAAATATCTATCTATCTATATATATATATATATATATATATATATATATATATATATATATATATATATATATATATATATATATATATATATATATATATATATATATATATATATACATATATATATATATATACATATATATATATATATATATATATATATATATATATATATATATATATATATATATATATATATATATATATATATATATATATATATATATATATATACATATATATACTTTTATATATATATATATATATATATATATATATATATATATATATATATATATATATATATATGTACATATATATATATTTATATATAAGATGGGGTCCACCTCTGGTGTAAATTGTGGGACCCATAGCCTCGGAGAAGTGGATAAAAAGGCTTCAAGGAAAAATATTTGGATTTCTTCCTGAAGCCGTTTGAATATTCCACTTCCCCTACCACCCCATCTTTTCATATTTATTTTTTTTACTAATAGGAATATTTTATTACATAATATGGTACAGAAGATTTAAGAGATACATTATTGATATAAAGGTGGCATATACGGTACATGTTGTTACGTGTGTATCACCGATTATAAGGTGAAAATCTCATCCAGCTCCTCAGAGCTGGGGCGTGTGCCCAAAATACAGCAGGCATTACCCCTTTGAACAGCCGCACTGAGCCGCTGGAACAGAAAACTAGCTGCCCTGGGATCCCTAGTTACCCTGATGAGTCTTTTTCCCAGCTCCTTAAGGAATTTAGATGCACTCTTTCCCCATGAGCCAAGGGTCTCTGAGCCTATGGGAACAAACATATAATGATGGGCAAGTTCTCCATATTTTCTAGACTTTTGGGACTCCCTGAAGCTGGCAGCTGCCCCTCCTTCCTCCCTGGTGTATTGGAGATAGGTATCAGCCAAGGTAGATGCACATGTATAGTCCCACACCACCTGCTTCCCATCTGTCCAGGCTTGAAGGGTGATACCATCTGGACGCTTCTGGCTGCCATCAGATCTGCATAGTTGGGGTGGCTCCCTTACTGCTGGGCATCCAGCTGTTGTGAGGCTCCTCTTGATAATGTTATTAACCTCCTCATGTCTTGCAATCTTTCCCTCGGATTTACGGCACACAAGACCATGGTACCCGAATCGGTCTGCTGCTTCACTGCCACAAATACACCTGTGTTCGGCGAGAATAGGGGCGGCAAGTCGAAGGGCAACACCGATGCGGATGGTTTGTGGGTCGAGACGTGTGCCAAGGCTGGAGTTGGGAACAGCCAACAGAAAGTCCCCAGCATGAGGGGCTCTCACTGCCAGGAGGCGGGCTCTATCCTTCCCTGACACACTCTGAAGCATTGTTGAGGCAATATTTTCCACTATTGGACCATCCCAGTGCGATTGTTTGTAGTTGTTGGGGGGAGCAGGTCTGGCTCCAGAGCCCGTTAGATTATCCCAGATCATTGCTCCGTCAATGAATTTTTGGTCCTGGACTCCTATCTTGTCCCTAAGATGTTCAGGGAGAATCGCTGCTACAAGCTCTCTGGATGCAATACACGAGGACAGAAAAGCAGATAACGCAATCTGTGATGACTTGCGGACACCAATGCCTCCTAGTCTGACTGGAAGTGTAGCTTGGTTCTACTGCCCGTCTTCTAGAGTAAGGTTAAGTACTTTCGTAAAAATCTGCCTCAGAATACTGTCATATTCGTGCAGTATAGGGTTATCATATGAAGGTGCACATCTTAGGAAATATGTCAACCTGGGCAGACTCAAGCACTTTGTGAGAAGGTACAAGGCATCGTGGGTGTCCAGATTGCCTATTCGTTGTTCCATTCTCCTTAACTCTTCCAATTTCTTCCTGAGAATTGTGTCAATGGCATTGCTTCCCAGAGGTGCTCCTAGCAAGACACTATTTGTGGGGGCAATGACTGCTGCTCCTGGTAGTTTTGATCTCACTGCATTTATCACTTGTTGACTGACTGAGATGATTTCACATTTGGATGGATTCAGGATGAGACCCATTTCCTGTCCCCGTGTCATTACCTGTGTAAGGTCCTGTAGGAGGGACTCTTTTGTACCTGCTAGTGTGCCATCATCTAGGAACCAGATGTTTAGCTCGCTGTGATTTCCCTAACTGCTATACAGAAGAGACATGGTGCAAGAGGATCTACTTGTTGGACACCGTCCGATGATGTAATTTCATGCTCTCCAAAGAGAAGCATTGATTCCTTGCTATACCCGGCTGAAACAAAAGGGAAGAGACCAGGGAAATGTTCTTGTACTGCTGCTAATACCACGTCTCTTGAGAGACCCCAAAGCCAAGCTGGTTTGGTTGAAGCATCATGGCTGCCTGTGCACGAATACTTCGGACAGCAGCTTTGGATACGAGGCGGCGTAAGGTGTTGCCTACTGCAATTGGCCGAATTCCTCCATCCTTCTTTTTAAGTGCACAAAGTGTTGCACCAAAAAAGAAAGGTCTAATTTCATCAGGGATCAGACCAGCCAAGGAATTGTTGACGAACCTTGTGATCTCTGAAAGCAGTGTCTCTGCAATTTCCCCAATAACTGGATTAACCATTTCCTTTAATTGCTGTGGCCTTATTCCAGTGTAACCCCCAGCAGAGCCAGATGGGAACGACATTATTGCTTTGTAAATGTCTGAGTCTTCCACTATCAATGGTTCCGTAATGGGGACAGAGGTGATGGAACTGTTGGTGCCACTGGTTTCCCTGGCAGGGTGCTTTCCTCTAAGTGCTTCAGCCGTGTCAGCATCCCTGGGAGCAACTGTATCTTCACTAGTAATAATTCTTATTGCCCCCACTGTGTTGCCCTCTTCAATTTTCTTGCTCACCTGGACTCTGACTTTTTCACTGTCAGTAGAGTGAGTGGGGGTTCTGCCTCTCCCTTTATATATATATATATATATATATATATATATATATATATATATATATATATATATATATATATATATATATATATATATATATATATATATATATATATATATATATATATATATATATATATATATATTACCAACTCACAAAAGGTTGCAACAGAATGGTTATAATCATAACCATAGTTTTTAAAGAGGTGGACCGGTATGCCAGCGGAAGGCCTCGGTCAGATGAACAAAAGCTCCAGCTGTGACTCATCAAGTTCAATTCAATTCAATTCAATTCAATTCAAAGTTTATTCTCTATAAAGATTACAATGTTGAATTTACAGAATTTGGTTGTTGTGTGGTTTACATGTAGTTAAATAATGATTACAGAGTGTACCACTAGAACGCCTAGCATGGCTAGGCATTTCGGGCAGACTTAGTTTAATTCTTTATTTTAAAATATTACAAATTATGAGGTAAGTTGGTATTATGGCTAAGTGACTTAATACTAGTTTGTGAGTTTAGCAATGTGAATGCTTTTGTTTTGGCACAGTACATAGTTTCAGTATTGGAGTATCATAGGATTCATTATTTTAAGATTGAGATTAATATTTCTGTTTATGGTCAAATGGGTGAGTGAGTGTAAGTGTGAACCACCAGGTGGTATTCGTGTAGTTAGTTGATAGGGTTTATCAGGGAGATAAGATGTTTTCTAATGGTAGTTTTGATGGTGATGAATGTGTCTGCAGTTCTAGAGTTCTCAGGTAGGGTGTTCCAGATTTTAGGGCCTTTGACATACATTGAATTTTTGTAAAGGTTTAGTCGGACATGGGGAATGTCGTAGAGATGTTTGTGTCTGGTGTTATGCCTGTGGGTTCTGTCACAACTATCAAGAAAGCGTTTTAGGTCAAGGTTGATATTGGAGTTTAAGGTCCTGTAGATGTAGATTGCACAGTAATAAGTGTGGATGTACTGAACAGGGAGTAAGTTTAGATCTATGAAGAGTTGGGGGGGGGTGTTGCCAGGGATGGGATTTAGTGATTATTCTTACTGCAGCTTTTTGTTGGGTTATTATTGGCTTTAGGTGTGTTGCTGCAGTTGATCCCCAAGCACAAATAGCATAGGTGAGGTATGGATAAATAAGTGAGTGGTATAGTGTGAGAAGGGCATTTTGCGGCACGTAGTATCATATCTTGGAGAGGATCTCAACTGTTTTGGATACTTTTTTGGTTATGTGTTGGATATGGGTGCTGAAATTCAAGTTGTTGTCAAGGTATAGGCCTAGGAATTTGCCCTCATTATGTCTGGTAATTAGAGTGTTGTCGATCTTAATGTTAATTTGTGCATCTCCTGTTCTGCTACCAAACATAATATAGTAGGTTTTGTCAGTGTTAAGCGTAAGTTTATTGGCTGTCATCCAGGTCGATATTTTGATCAGCTCCTCGTTAACAATGGGGTTGAGGGTGGCAAGATTAGGGTGAGAGATGACATAAGTCGTGTAGTCAGCAAAGAGAATGGGTTTCAGGTGTTGGGATACATTTGGAAGATCATTGATGTATATGAGGAAGAGCAGGGGACCAAGGACACTTCCCTGCGGAACTCCAGTATCAAGTGGCCGTGTTGTTGATGCTGTGTCTTTAATGGTAACATACTGATACCTATTAGTAAGGTAAGATTTGAAATAAGCAAGCGCATGGCCTCTTATACCGTAATGGTCAAGTTTGTGGAGTAGGATGTCGTGGTCTACTGTGTCAAAAGCTTTTCTTAGGTCAATAAAAATTCCTAGTGGATATTCCTTATTTTCCAATGCTGTGTACAGCAGATCTAGCATTTTTATGATTGCATCATTAGCGCTTTTATTTTTCCTAAATCCAAATTGGCAGGGGTTGAGTATGTTTTGAGCTGTTATAAATGAATATAGTCTCCTGTGCACGAGTTTCTCAAAGATTTTGGATAGCAATGGTAAGTTTGATATTGGCCTATAGTTGTTTAAGTCTGTAGGGTCACCACCTTTATGTATTGGTGTAACCCTTGCCATTTTGAGTAGTTTCGGGAAGGTGCTAGTTTCTAGTGACTTGTTAAAAAGTAATGAAATAGCATGCGAAAGGATATGGGCTGCTTGCTTGTACAGTAATTGTGGGACATTAGACAGATTCCCTGAGTTGTTTTTAAGTGACTTTATAATCTCGGTGACTTCCGAGGGCTCAGTTGGTGCAAGACAGAAGGAATTTGGGAAATTCCCATCTAGGTAGTCCCCGGCATGGGCATTAGTATGTGGGATTTTATTGGCGAGATTAGATCCTATGGTTGAGAAGAAGTCGTTTATCTTGTTAGCTGTGTCAGTGGGATGTAGTGGTGTTTCATTAGGTTTAGTTAGGACAATATTCTTGTTTTTTTTCAGTTTGTGGGTCCCTAGAATCTGAGAGAGTGTTTTCCAGGTCTTTTTTATATCTCCTCTAGTGTCTGTGAATCTACTGGAGTAGTATAGTTGTTTGGCTTTCTTTATTACTTTGGTGAGAACTGATGAATAGTGTTTAAGAATATCTTTGTGTATTAAGCCCTGTCTATATTGCTTTTCATATTGGTGTTTCTTGTCAATGGATTTCAGAATGGTGCTGGTTAGCCATGGGCAACCAAGCCGTTTGTTTGTGATCTGTTTCGTTTTTATAGGGCAATGTTTGTTGTATAGTCTAAGTAATTTGTTAAGAAAAATGTCTGTCCAGTCATCAATACCATTGGCCTTGGAGAATTATGTAGGCCAGTCAACAATCTCTAGGTCAGCTGTGAACTTTCTTATTGAGGCCTCGTCATGGAGTCTAAATGAGACTTTGTTGTATTCAAGTGGTGGTTTACTAATGTTTGTCAGGAGGAAGGTAGGGTAGTGGTCTGTAGTGCAATCTGTGATTATCCCTGATTTAAGGGGGGCTAGTATATTGGTCCATATGTGGTCTATTATGGTTGCACTTGTCTCAGTGAGCCTGGTTGGTTTAGTTATTGTTGGTATGAGAAGTGCGTTGTTCATATTGATGATGAAATCAGTTACAGGCTGATCATCTAGTAAGCCAAGGTTGATGTTGAAGTCTCCAGCTAAGAGAAGGTGGTGCTTATTCATTTGTCTGTTTTTTATTAGTGACTTTAATTTTTCACTGAAATTTGGGATGTTTGTGTGGGGTATCCGGTAAATGGCACCGATTGTTATAGGTGTCTTAAGGTTTTTTACAGTAAAATTAGCAAAAATGTATTCCCCATATTCATCACTAAAGCAAGTGGTGCTAATACAAGATAATTGGTTAGAGTAATAGATTGCAATACCACCCCGACTTGGTTTGGTCTGCAGTTGTGAATTGCTGTGTATCCTGGTAGAGGGTAGATATCTATTGTGTCCTTCTTTAAGCCAGGTCTCAGTAAGAATAATGCAGGAGAAGGGTGTCTTTAGTGATTCAAGGAGTGCCAGGAGGTCATCATAGTGTTTGCTTAAGGACCTGTTGTTTAGGATAGTGCTGGCTTGTGATGCTGTGTAATAAAGGCAGTTACTTTCCAATAGGTTTTGATTGGGTGTCAGATTATGGAGGTTTAGATCAGGGTCAACGTGATCAATCATCTTCTAGGTTTAAATTATGGTTATTTATATCCTGAGTTGTGTGTTGAGTTCTAGTACTGATATCTGTAGTGGTGGGAAGTTTGGACAAGTATATAGCTAGAGTATTTTGGTCATATAGAGTATAGTCACTACTACACATAATGAAGTTGATGTTGTCTATGTGTTGTGCTGGAATGAACTAAAGTACAACTAGGTATAAACTGGTAATATAAAAATACAAATTTAAAATAGAACAAGACTCTCACTTGTAATTGCACTAAGGTCTAATATAATGACTTTTGTGGAGTCTGTTTTGAGCTAGAATGAGCTATAGTACAACTAGATTTAATCTAATAATATAAAAATACAAATTAAAAATAGCACCAGTCTCTCACTAGTAATTGCAATATGGTCTAATATAATGAATTTGGTATTGACTATAGTACAACTGAGTTTAATCTAATAATATAAAAAAGGCACAAGACTCTCAATTGTAATTGCACTAAGGTGTTATATAAGTTGTTTACAAGAATTAGAGTATAACTAGATTTAAACTGACAAGATAAAATATACAAGTTAAGGTAGCAAAAGAATATAAAAACTAGAAAAAAACAAATATATGAGGTAGTTGGTACTAGTTAGCAAAAGATAGTTAAGGGCCTTGAACAATAATATAATTGAAATATACACTAATTGCACACACAATATAGTCACTAAGATATGAAAACAATCTTAGAGTAGGAATTATAATATAAACTTATAATATAAAAATACAAAATGAAATGGTACTTGCAATTGCACTAGAGTCTGGTATAGGTTGTTGACAAGATCAGGAGTATAACTAGATTTAAATTGACAAAATAAAATACACAATTAAAGTGACTAAGACCCGAGTCAACAAAACACTTGTCCTGTTTCCTGACAAACCTTACGTAACCTAACCACTAAAGATAATAATCAAAATATTTGTAATAATTATAAACTTAATTTCTAAAGAGATGGACCGGTAAGCCAGTGGAAGGCATCGGTCAGTCATTGAAAGCTAGAGTGGCAGGTCATCATATGACTAAAACCCCGCATTAGGAAACACTTGTCCTGTTTCCTGACATATCTGCCTAACCTAACCAAAGATAATGTATTGGCGAAGTTATTAGGGAACTGATACGGAAATGTGGAGCTGTAAACATATGAGATTTCAGTGATGAAGACTGATATTACAGTGATACATTGACTGTTTGCAAACAGCCACAATTCGAACTGTTTCTTAAGAGGTCGGGTTGGATAGTTTGCTAATAATATTACAGCAATACATTTACTCTGAAAATGTCAAGCAAAAGTTGCAGGATGATCAATGCCACGAATATTTATCACGTCCAGAGAATTCTTCCTGTTAACAATTCCCTAGTTTGAGAGTTTATTATAACGAGGTGCACTGAACACTAAAACGTTCAGTAATCAATTACTGCACAATGCAATGCAAACACCACATATAAGTGGACTGTATAAACGGGGGTATAATTTATAGAGCACTGGGTTAAAGACTTCATGAGATTCATTAAGGATTCACAAAACAGAGATGAAAACTAATGTGAAGGACCTGGGAGTGATAATGTTGTGGGGAATTTTGAATTCCACGTTATTCCTGAGTTCTGAGAGAGAGGAGGGGAATGAAGAGTCTAGCAGTGAGAGTGATAGAGTTAAGTGTTTGTAATGTTTGTAACCCGATAAGTAGGCCTACATGTCTGCCAAACTTACGATCCTCACAACCCTTAATTATTTAAAATAAATTTAAATAATTCATGTTAAATGCTAAACCCATGTGGGTCATTCAGTGCAAGACATCGGGGAGGCTCGATCCTCAGTATGCGATTGAAAGAACCCGCACTGAAAGTCGCGCCTCTCGCCAATGGACCACCTTTTCTCGTGTAGTAATATATTTTTACGACATATTTTATTACATTTCTCGTTCAGAGGGTGCCGGCCGGCCGTCCGAGGATCGAACCCCGCACCCCAGCAGTGAGAGTAGCGCCTCTCACCACTGAGTCACCGTTTTTCGAGTTGTAATATATTTTTATTATATATTTTGTTATTTTTTACGAGTGGTATTGATCAATAACAACACTGCAGTAGCCAATGATTCGTGGTTACAGTAATATATATATATATATATATATATATATATATATATATATATATATATATATATATATATATATATATATATATATATATATATAGTAGGCTGGCAGACAACAACCACCCATTGAGGTACTATCGTCCAGCCAAGTGAGTGTAAAACGAAAGCCTTTAATTGTTTTACATGATGGTAGGATTGCTGGTGTCTTTTGTCTGTCTCATAAATATGCAAGATTACAGGTATGTCTTGCTACTTCTACTTACACTTAGGTCACACTACACATACATGTACACGTTTATTTATACACTCTCATCTGAGTTTTCTTTGATTTTATCTTAATAGTTCTTGGTCTTATTACTTTTCCTTTTATATCCATGGGGAAGTGGAATAAGAATCTTTCCTCCGTAAGCCATGCGTGTTGTAAAAGTCAACTAAAATGCCGGGAACAATGGGCTAGTAACCCTTTTTCCTGTAAAGATTACTAAAAAGAATAAGAAGAAGAAAATTGTCAAAGTGGGAAGTCTGAATGTGCGTGGATGTTGTGCAAATGATAAGAAAGAGATGATTGTGGATGTTATGAATGAGAAGAAACTGGATGTCCTGGCTTTAAGTGAAACAAAGCTGAAGGGGGTGGGAGAGTTTAAGATAAGATAAAATAAGATTTCGTTCGGATTTTTAACCCCGGGAGGTTAGCCACCCAGGATAACCCAAGAAAGTCAGTGCGTCATCGAGGACTGTCTAACTTATTTCCATTGGGGTCCTCAATCTTGTCCCCCAGGATGCGACCCACACCAGTCGACTAACACCCAGGTACCTATTTGCTGCTAGGTGAACAGGACAATAGGTGTAAGGAAACGTGTCGAAATGTTTCCACCCGCCGGGAATCGAACCCGGGCCCTCCGTGTGAAGCGGGAGCTTTAGCCACCAGGCCACCGGGCCTGGATTAGGTCAGGGGTTTCAAATAGAGTTAGAGCTAAAGAAGGAGTAGCAATAATGTTGAAGGATAAGCTATGGCAGGAAAAGAGGGAATACAAATGTATAAATTCAAGGATTATGTGGAGTAAAATAAAGATTGGATGTGAAAAGTGGGTTATAGTAAGCGTGTATGCACCTGGAGAAGAGAGAAGTGTAGAGGAGAGAGAGAGATTCTGGGAAATGTTGAGTGAATGCGTGGGGAGTTTTGAATCAAGTGTGAGAGTAATGGTGTTTGGGGATTTCAATGCTAAAGTGGGTAAAAATGTTATGGAGGGAGTAATAGGTAATTTTGGGGTGCCAGGGGTAAATGTAAATGGGGAGCCTTTAATTGAGCTATGTGTAGAAAGAAATTTGGTAATAAGTAATACATATTTTATGAAAAAGAGGATAAATAAATATACAAGGTATGATGTAGCACGTAATGAAAGTAGTTTGTTAGATTATGTATTGGTGGATAAAAGGTTGATGGGTAGGCTCCAGGATGTACATGTTTATAGAGGGGCAACTGATATATCGGATCATTATTTAGTTGTAGCTACAGTTAGAGTAAGAGGTAGATGGGAAAAGAGGAAGGTGGCAACAACAAGTAAGAGGGAGGTGAAAGTGTATAAACTAAGGGAGGAGGAAGTTCGGGTGAGATATAAGCGACTATTGGCAGAAAGGTGGGCTAGTGCAAAGATGAGTAGTGGGGGGGGGGTTGAAGAGGGTTGGAATAGTTTTAAAAATGCAGTATTAGAATGTGGGGCAGAAGTTTGTGGTTATAGGAGGGTGGGGGCAGGAGGAAAGAGGAGTGATTGGTGGAATGATGAAGTAAAGGGTGTGATAAAAGAGAAAAAGGTAGCTTACGAGTGGTTTTTACAAAGCAGAAGTGTTATAAGAAGAGCAGAGTATATGGAGAGTAAAAGAAAGGTGAAGAGAGTGGTGAGAGAGTGCAAAAGGAGAGCAGATGAAACAGTGGGAGAGGCACTGTCAAGAAATTTTAATGAAAATAAGAAAAAAATTTGGAGTGAGTTAAACAAGTTAAGAAAGCCTAGGGAAAGTATGGATTTGTCAGTTAAAAACAGAGTAGGGGAGTTAGTAGATGGGGAGAGGGAGGTATTAGGTAGATGGCGAGAATATTTTGAGGAACTTTTAAATGTTAAGGAAGAAAGGGAGGCGGTAATTTCATGCACTGGCCAGGGAGGTATACCATCTTTTAGGAGTGAAGAAGAGCAGAATGTAAGTGTGGTGGAGGTACGTGAGGCATTACGTAGAATGAAAGGGGGTAAAGGAGCTGGAACTGATGGGATCATGACAGAAATGTTAAAAGCAGGGGGGGATATAGTGTTGGAGTGGTTGGTACTTTTCTTTAATAAATGTATGAAAGAGGGGAAGGTACCTAGGGATTGGCGGAGAGCATGTATAGTCCCTTTATATAAAGGGAAAGGGGACAAAAGAGATTGTAAAAATTATAGAGGAATAAGTTTACTGAGTATACCAGGAAAAGTATACGGTAGGGTTATAATTGAAAGAATTAGAGGTAAGACAGAATGTAGAATTGCGGACGAGCAAGGAGGTTTCAGAGTGGGTAGGGGATGTGTAGATCAAGTGTTTACATTGAAGCATATATGTGAACAGTATTTAGATAAAGGTAGGGAAGTTTTTATTGCATTTATGGATTTAGAAAAGGCATATGATAGAGTGGATAGAGGAGCAATGTGGCAGATGTTGCAAGTATATGGAATAGGTGGTAAGTTACTAAATGCTGTAAAGAGCTTTTATGAGGATAGTGAGGCTCAGGTTAGGGTGTGTAGAAGAGAGGGAGAATACTTCCCGGTAAAAGTAGGTCTTAGACAGGGATGTGTAATGTCACCATGGTTGTTTAATATATTTATAGATGGGGTTGTAAAAGAAGTAAATGCTAGGGTGTTCGGGAGAGGGGTGGGATTAAATTATGGGGAATCAAATTCAAAATGGGAATTGACACAGTTACTTTTTGCTGATGATACTGTGCTTATGGGAGATTCTAAAGAAAAATTGCAAAGGTTAGTGGATGAGTTTGAGAATGTGTGTAAAGGTAGAAAGTTGAAAGTGAACATAGAAAAGAGTAAGGTGATGAGGGTATCAAATGATTTAGATAAAGAAAATTTGGATATCAAATTGTGGAGGAGGAGTATGGAAGAAGTGAATGTTTTCAGATACTTGGGAGTTGACGTGTCGGCGGATGGATTTATGAAGGATGAGGTTAATCATAGAATTGATGAGGGAAAAAAGGTGAGTGGTGCGTTGAGGTATATGTGGAGTCAAAAAACGTTATCTATGGAGGCAAAGAAGGGAATGTATGAAAGTATAGTAGTACCAACACTCTTATATGGATGTGAAGCTTGGGTGGTAAATGCAGCAGCGAGGAGACGGTTGGAGGCAGTGGAGATGTCCTGTCTAAGGGCAATGTGTGGTGTAAATATTATGCAGAAAATTCGGAGTGTGGAAATTAGGAGAAGGTGTGGAGTTAATAAAAGCATTAGTCAGAGGGCAGAAGAGGGGTTGTTGAGGTGGTTTGGTCATTTAGAGAGAATGGATCAAAGTAGAATGACATGGAAAGCATATAAATCTATAGGGGAAGGAAAGAGGGGTAGGGGTCGTCCTCGAAAGGGTTGGAAAGAGGGGGTAAAGGAGGTTTTGTGGGTGAGGGGCTTGGACTTCCAGCAAGCGTGCATGAGCGTGTTAGATAGGAGTGAATGGAGACGAATGATACTTGGGACCTGATGATCTGTTGGAGTGTGAGCAGGGTAATATTTAGTGAAGGGATTCAGGGAAACCGGTTATTTTCATATAGTCGGACTTGAGTCCTGGAAATGGGAAGTACAATGCCTGCACTTTAAAGGAGGGGTTTGGGATATTGGCAGTTTGGAGGGATATGTTGTGTATCTCTATACGTATATGCTTCTAAACTGTTATATTCTGAGCACCTCTGCAAAAGCAGTGATAATGTGTGAGTGTGGTGAAAGTGTTGAATGATGAAAGTATTTTCTTTTTGGGGATTTTCTTTCTTTTTTTGGGTCACCCTGCCTCGGTGGGAGACGACCGACTTGTTGGAAAAAAAAAAAAAAAAAAAAAAAAAAAAAAAAAAAAAAAATATATATATATATATATATATATATATATATATATATATATATATATATATATATATATATATATATATATATACATATATATATATATATATATATATATATATATATATATATATATATATATATATATATATATATATATATATATATATATATATATATATATATATATATATATATATATGCTGCTTGTGGGCTAGTACACCAAACAGGGAGGAGAATGAAATTAGCTTAGAAGCTCCCACAGCACCGTATTTCCTTGGATGGGGGTAAAACAGCTAGCTCTGGTCGCTGCGCCATTCTTGAAGGATTTGGTGGTCCTGTGGGTTAAGGCGGCATGTGGTTCTAGCTCACCATGAGGCGGGCCAGTACAACATGGGTTCGAATTCTTGGCTAGCGCAGTGTTGTTATTGCTATACATAAATATATATATATATATATATATATATTTATATACATATATATATACATATATATATATATATATATATATATATATATATATATATATATATATATATATTTATATATATATATTTTTTCTGTAAATGTATTTTGTTTATTAATAAATGTTCACATAGAATAATAAACATATAGGGGGTGGTAGGAGAAGAAAATATTCAAACAGCTCCGGGGAGAACCTTGAGTTTTCTCTGAGGTACGTTTATTGTCTTCTCTGAGGATGAGGGTCCCCATTCCAGCCATAGAGGTGGTACTTCCCTATATATATATATAAATATATATATATATAAATATATATATATATATATATATATATTTATATATATATATATTTATATATATATATTTATATATATATATATATATATTTATATATATTTATATATATATATATATATATATATGCGTGTGTGTGTACTCACCTATTTGTGGTTGTAGGGGTCAAGTCTTAGCTCCTGGCCCCGCCTCTTCACAGGTTGCTACTGTGTCCTCTCTCCCTGCTCCATGAGCTTTATCAAACATCGTCTTAAAACTATGTATGGTTCCCGCCTCCACTACGTCACTTTCTAGGCTATTCCACTTCCTGACAACTTTATGACTGAAGAAATACTTCCTGACATCCCTCTGACTCATCTGAGTCTTCAACTTCCAATTGTGACCTCTTGTTCCTGTGTCCCCTCCCTGGAACAACGTGTCTTTGTCCACCTTGTCTATTCTGCGCAGTATTTTATATGTTGTTATCATGTCTCCCCTGACCCTCCTGTCCTCCAGTGTCGTCAGACCGATTTCCTTTAACCTTTCTTCATAGGACATTCCCCTTAGCTCTGGAACTAACCTTGTCGCAAACCTTTGCACTTTCTCTAATTTCCTGACGTGCTTGATCAAGTGCGGGTTACAAATAGGTGCTGCATACTCCAGTATGGGCCTGATGTACACGGCGTACAGTGTCTTGAACGATTCCTTACTAAGGTATCGGAACGCTGTTCTCAGGTTTGCCAGGCGCCCATATGCTGCAGTAGTTATCTGGTTGATGTGTGCTTCCGGAGACATGCTCGGTGTTATACTCACCCCAAGATCTTTCTCCTTGAGTGAGGTTTGCAGTCTTTGGCCACCTAGCCTATACTCTGTCTGTGGTCTTCTGTGCCCTTCCCCTATCTTCATGACTTTGCATTTGGCGGGGTTAAATTCGAGAAGCCAGTTGCTGGACCAGGTGTCCAGTCTGTCCAGGTCTCTTTGAAGTCCTGCCTGATCCTCATCTGATTTAATTCTCCTCATTAACTTCACATCATCTGCAAACAGGGACACTTCCGAGTCTAACCCTTCCATCATGTCGTTCATATATACCAAAAATAGCACTGGTCCTAGGACCGACCTCTGTGGGACCCCGCTCGTCACAGGTGCCCACTGTGATACCTCATTACGTACCATGACTCGTTGTTGCCTCCTTGTCAGGTATTCTCTGATCCATTGCAGTGCCCTTCCTGTTATATGCGCCTGATCCTCTAGCTTCTGCACTAATCTTTTGTGAGGAACTGTGTCAAAGGCCTTCTTACAGTCCAAGAAGATGCAATCAACCTATCCCTCTCTCTCGTGTCTTACTCCTGTTACTTTATCATAAAACTCCAGAAGGTTTGTGACACAGGATTTGCCTTCCATGAATCCATGCTGGTTGGCATTTATACTCCTGTTCCGTTCCAGGTGCTCCACCACTCTCCTCCTGATAATCTTCTCCATAATTTTGCATACTATACACGTCAATGACACAGGTCTATAGTTTAGTGCCTCTTTTCTGTCTCCTTTTTTAAAAATGGGAACTACATTTGCCGTTTTCCATACCTCAGGTAGTTGCCCAGTTCCCAGGGATGTGTTGAAGATTGTGGTTAGTGGCACACACAGCGTATCTGCTCCCTCTCTAAGGACCCACGGGGAGATGTCCGGTCCCATTGCCTTTGAGGTATCGATGTCACTTAGCAGCTTCTTCACCTCCTCCTCATTTGTATGTATGTATGTCATCCAACACTTGTTGGTATATTCCTTGCTGGTGTCCCCATCTGGTCTGTCCCACCAGAGGCCTTCCTGTCTCCACTGTAAATGCTTCCTTAAATCTCATGTTGAGCTCCTCACATACCTCTTGATCGTTTCCTGTGAGTTCCCCACCTTCTTTCCTCAGCCTTATCATCTGGTCTTTGACTGTTGTCTTCCTCCTAATATGGCTATACAGCAGTTTCGGGTCAGACTTGACTTTCGATGCTATGTCGTTTTCGTACTGTCGCTGGGCCTCCCTCCTTATCTGTGCTTACTCGTTTCTGGTTCTTCTACTAATCTCCTTATTTTCCTGGGTCCCTTGCCTCCTGCACCTTTTCCTTTCTCTGGTGCACTTAGTTTTTGCCTCCCTACACCTTCGGGTAAACCAAGGACTCGCTTTGGTCTTCCTATTATTTCTATTTCCCTTGGGAACAAACCTTTCCTCTGCCTCCTTGCACTTTGTTGCTACTTATTCCATCATTTCGTTTACTGATTTTCCTACCAGTTCTATGTCCCACTGAATCTCCTGCAGGAAGTTCCTCATACCTGTGTAATCCCCCCTTTTACAGTTTGGCTTTTCCCATTCAATTCCTGTTACCTTCTCCACTTGTAACTCTACTATATAATCAAAACTCAGAACCACGTGAACGCTAGCTCCAAGGGGCCTCTGGTAAGTGATCTCCTCAAAGTCTAAACTGCTCAGGGTGAACACAAGATCCAGTCTTGCTGCCTCATCCTCCCCTCTCTCTCTGGTAGTGTCCCTGACGTGTTGATGCATGAGTTTTCAAGTACCACATCCATCATCTTGGCTCTCCATGTTTCGGGACCCCCCATGTGACTCCAGGTTTTCCCAGTCGATCTCCCTGTGGTTGAAATCGCCCATTACCAGTAACTTTGCTCTGCTCGAGTGAGCTCTTCTTGCCGCCTCAGCCAGTGTCCACCATCGCTCTGTCGTTTTCTTCGTACTCGTCTCTTGGCCTCCTGCAGTTCTGTGGAGGGTTATGCATCACTCCAATGACTACTTTATGTTCTCCAGACTGAATTGTACCTACTATGTAGTCATTTTCTCCAATTACGTCTATGCCTTCCATTTCCTCAAATCCCCATCGGCTTTTTATGAGCAGCGCAACCCCTCCTCCCCCTTTACTCCTTCTATCTTTCCTCAGGATTTGATCCCGGTGGGATCAGGTAAAAACTTCTAATATGCTAACTTTGTCTCTCTTGCCACCCTCTTTACCACATCATTCCACCAGTTTCTCCTCGTTCTTCCCTTACCCACCTTCTCCTAAACATTCTAACACTGCATTCTTAAATCTACCCCATACCTCATTAACCTCCTCATTGACTATACTCTCACTAACCCATGTTTCTCCCAAGAGGTGTTTGTATCTTCCCCTAACTGCTGTACCTCCTCCTTCAATTTATAAACTTTCATCTCTCTTATTCACTGATACTGTTCTTATTGTACCCCATCTACCTCCTACTCTCACTGTATCTGCAACTAAATAATTATCTAATATATATATCTCTTGCCACTCTCTAAAAAAAGGCACATCCAAAAGTCTACCCACTAACTTTATATCTACCAATACATAGTCCAACAAACTACTATCATTATGCCCTATATCATATCTCGAGTACAAATTTATCCTCTTTTTGTTAGAATACATATTATTTATTACCAAACTTCTTTCTGTGGAAAATCCAATTAAAGGGCCCTTGTTATCATTTCCCGCTGGCACCCAAAATTACTTACTATGCCTTCTACAATAATTTCTCCTACTTTAGCATTGAAGTGACCAACACAATTATTCTCTCACTTGTTTCAAAACTCCCTAAACACTCCTCGCTTACAGTTTCCCAAAATCTCTCTTCTCTACACTCCTCTCTTCTCCAGGTGTATAAACTCATGCTTCCCTTATTTTAATCCACATAATTCTTGAATTTATATATTTAATAATATTACCTATTTTCCCTCTAAATGTGTGTGCGTGTGAATTATCTGCTAGTCTTACTATTTTCTCCTCACTGTATGTACAGGCATAAACTATTAATAAGAATCCATGGGGCATGGATAGGTTATTAATAAAGTCTGTATATGTAAGCAAGTGTTCCTCATCTATGAATGGAATAACTGGAAATCAAGACTAATTATTACAAACAATAATGTAGTGAATATGTATGAAACAATGGATCTACCAATGTAAATTGAATATGAATGAAACAATGGATCTACCAATGTAAATTGAATATGAATGAAACAATGGATCTACCAATGTAAATTGAATATGAATGAAACATGACGATCACTATGATAAATGGGCGATTATTCTTAATATACTTTAGGAAAACATGTAACAGGAAAAATTCGAAAATAGTCAATGCAATGAGAAAATGAAACCTTCACAACTGTTGATTATTAAATGATCTTAGTAGTAAACATTATATTATAAACTAGTAACATCCCCCTATCATTTTTAGTGCCTTATCCTTAAAACATGGCCAGATATACATAACTAATCCTACGATACTTATTATTTGCTCCAAATTTCTACCGTGGTACTGAAAACGTCTATTTTTACATTATATACCCATTACCCCTCTTTGCTTTGTATTGGACTGATGAAGCCACTGTGTGGCGAAATGTTTCCTTAATAAAGATTCCCATATGTTGCATAAGTGTCTCAATCTTCAACTTGTCGGTTTTCAAACCATTTACCACACCCATTACTCTAGCAGTTAAGCATCTTAATTCCGAAACGTTTTGCCTACACAGTAGACCTCTTCAGTCGAGTACAGAAAGTAGGTAGGAGCAGTAGAGATGTGAAGACGACGTAATCAGTCCATCACTCTTGAAGACGTAGATTTGAGGTTGTCAGTCCCTCAGCCTGGAGAAGAGTTCTGTTCCATAGTCTGAAACAATCTGAAGATCAAGTGACAGTGTGGAGATTTATGTACTGTCGGAAGGAGAGGTGTAGAGTAGTAGAAGAAAAATATAATCACTGAGAGGTCACGTCCGTCTGTGTAGGAGAAACGTTTCGGAATAAAGATGCCTAACTGTTGCCTATGTGTCTTACTTACCAACCTGTCAGTATTGTATACCATTTTGATATTCACTCATTACTCTATCAATATACTCTAGCGAATTTCATTGTCTTCTGGGCTACAGAAGCTTGGCAGCCTAGCTAATATGAGATGCTCCTAATAAACCAATCCTACATTTTAATAAGAATATAAAAAATAAATCATATTCTTTAAGCTACATTACATCGGTAAGCACTGTTGGCGTTAATATAAATTTATTTTGTGATTGCATTTAATTTACGTATGTACATAAATTTCACCTCTGTTACTATTTTATCGAGGGAAGTTAAATACTATATATTTCCTGACGACAAAGAGGTTTTGGCTCCCATTGGACAACTTATTATGTGACATTAAGAGCTTTTTGTTACGTAGTTTATGGCCTCCTAACAATGAGCTTGTGCATACAACACTATTGTAGAAAATATTTTATTTTTCAGATGTTTTGTCTGCTTCTTAATACACGTGAATGTGCAACAAGCAAATTTATACAAGTGAAGTAAGGTGGGTGAAGAGATCAACGAGGCTACTATATGAAATGAATTAAGAGATTAAAGCACTGCAGGACGCCCATCAGATCTTTCAGTGACCTGTTGATGGAAGGTGAGTTATGGCACAGGTTTGGGGAAACTCAAAACTCTTTGATTTTGTAGGACTGTGTTATATATTTGGGTAAGTGCAGCTTCTAGGCAATAGAGTCGAGTTTTGTCCATTTATGTTATGCCCAATCAACGCTGTATGACCCTAGTGGGTTTAGCTCTTATTTATGATAATAATAATAATAATAATAATAATAATAATAATAATAATAATAATAATAATAATAATAATAATAATAATAATAATAAAAATAATAATAATTGTGGAAAATACTGTATACATTTTCCGGAAATACAGTATTTTATATGTAAATTGATGGCCTATATTGTAGGTAATAAAAATTAATTTGTAAATAAATAAAGAGCCAGCGATGGGTGAGCGTCAATGGGGGAGAGACGCCATTGTTTTTTAATGTGATACAGGCACGTTAGTGTAATGTGCATAAATTTTCGTCACTCTAGGGGTTATATTTGTCTTAAAACCTCTCAAATAGGAGCCGAAATTGTTGGATTTGCAGTCCTGCATAAGGTGAGCATTAAACAGATGGACAGGACAGCTTCAGAACCCCAGCTAAGTTGTCTATTTATGTTAAGATTCTGGCCAGTATTTTCTTCAAATTTAGGCAGGGGGTAGTGCATGATACACCAAGAAATCTCCAGACAAATTGGTGAGTCTTATTATTATAAAATTCTCCTTCAATGTATATGTATTCACATTTTAAATTTAATATACAGTCCACATATTTATATTGATGTTTTTACCAGAATTCCTGGTGATGTATATTTCATTTGAAATTAATATAGGTCCAAAGTGACTTGTGGAGAGATAGATTATAGTAGATATCGAAGGGGGACATTTTTTTGCGACATAGGTGTCCTAAAATTCCTACTTGTCTCTGTAACCTTGATAAAGAATAATTATCTTTGTTACCATTTACTGGTATGTATCTAATGAGATTCATCCAAGTAAATTTAATTTTCCACATTAGTTGCCCATTGGTCCTTGATCAAACTGGATGTAATTAGTGGTCATTAATTAGTGAATTAATTACTTAATAATTATATGTGAAATAACAGGAGGTGGATGTTAGGTCCACAAATTTACTTAATGTGTAGCAGATTATAATTATTACAATACTAAATTTTGGTAAGCCAAGTCTGGCAAAGATTTATATTAGTGTATTTGCTTAATATTAATTTTGCTAAGCCAAGTCTGGCAAAGATTTATATTAGTGTATTTATATAATACTAAATTTGCTAAGCCAAGTCTGGATAAGATTTATATTAATGTGCATTTAACATTTATATTAGAATTTCTTTATATGTGTAATTGCTAAGCTCAAGTGTAACCAGGATTCATATTAATGCATTTAAAATTTATATTATAATTTCCTGACATGTGTAATTGCTAAGATCAAGTGTAACAAAAATTATTAATGTATATTTAAAGTTTATATTATAATTTTCTTACATGTAATTGCTAAGCTCAAGTAGAAAGGGTAATGTAACAAAGGCATATAATAAATGTTTGGAATTAATGGATTAAGAAACTGTGAATACTGATGATTTAAAATTGTATTTAGATGCTTTAGGGAATAGATATGATTCATACAAATTATATTATAATAAATATGAAGGAGATTTGTTAGTAAACTGTGTAGATGAGACAAAAGTAAATCTTATGATTAACCAGTATTATGAATTAGAAGATAAAATTCTTGTAAAAATCAGGCTTTGAATAAATTAAAAGGTGTAAACCAGGCAGTTAATCAAGCTGTTCCAACAAATAATATGTCTTTGCTAAAACTCCCAGAATTATGTTTACCTGTATTTAATCCTGGAGAAAACTGGGAGGAGTTTTGGTCAAATTTTAGAGCAGCTGTGCATGATAGGAGTGACCTAGCCTGTGTAACTAAATTATTTTACTTCAAAGGACAGATAAGAGAAGATGCTCACATACTCATACAAGCCTTTCCCAATGTAGATGACTCTTACAAGGAAGCAGTTGACTTGTTGAAGGTCACTTATCGTAATATAGAACAAAGTAGGTTGGATCTAGTGAATATTATTGTTAATTTAAAAACTCCAGATCACACTTACAAAGGTCTACAGCAGTTTAGAGTTAAACTGGAGAGCACTCTCAAAACTTTAAGTAATAAATATAATCTGAAGGAATCAGACTGGTTATTGAGTGCCATTGTACAGAATAAATTAAGCTGTAAAACACTTGAATGATTTTGAACAAGTATCACAAAGGTTATTTTGGTCTGGAGGAAATAAGACTAGGTCTACAAGAATTAATTGGTCAGTTGCAGACCAGCCAACCAACTCATTTTAAAGATGCAATACATAATAACTCTGAGGTATCTGTCAAGTTTCACAAAGGGAAAAATTATCCCGATGTTAATAATCAAAATTCATTTCCTAAAAAGAATTGCACAGGTACATATCAAGTAGCAGGAATCAGAAATAATGATTCTCCACAAGGTAAGAAGAATAAGTACCCTCCTAAGAGTAGCCCAGTTAATAAGAAACCAGTCAAAGAAAAGAGAGATTGTCTCATCTGCAAGGGTACTCATTTTTCTAAGAATTGCAATGCATACAATTCATGGAATGATGAAGTTGAAAGATTGGAAGAACTTGACAGATGTATCAGATGTCTAGGTAATCACAATGTAAAGGGTTGTTTTGCCAAATTAAACAACTGTTATCAATGTCACAAAGGAAGACACCATATAATCATGTGTAAGGGTCTATATGATAATGTTGATAATAATGATAATGTTGACAATCCTGACACAACAGTAGCTAATGCAAAAATTGCTGCTAATGTTAATAATGATGGTTTTGCTGAAGTAGCTTTACCTGTGTTACAGGTAAAAATTGATGATAAAAGGCATAAATCAAGAAATGTAACTGCATTATTAGACCAGGGATCTAAGTAGGTATTCTTCTTTACCCAGACTAGTCAATGTAACTAAGTTGGTGTTTAAATTTCTAAACAAGATGAATATCTCATATAAGTTTTCACATCCTCTTGAATATTGGATACAGAGGGAACAAGAAGAAATCCATCTTTACAATGTAATTAGGTGCAAAGGTAGGCTACAAAATGCTGAATTGGGTGATTATGCTAAACACCCTATCTTACTGCCCAAAACTCATCATCTAACAAATTTAATTGTTTTAAATGTCTATAAAAATGTAATGCATGGTGGGGTACAAGATACCTTAAATTGTATTAGGGAAACTTTCTGGATTTCACAAGGATGGCAAAGTGTAAAAAGGGTGATTAAATCTTGTGTAATATGTCGCCGTGTGGATGCTGGATCCTATATGTACCCAGGTCCTCTACCATTGCCAAATGAGCAATTTGAGTAGTTTAGCAACGAACTCTGCCCAGCCACAGTGTGGAAAATGCTGTATATATTTTCCGGAAATATAGTATTTTATATGTAAATTGATGGCCTATATTGTAGGTAATAAAAATTAATTTGTAAATAAATAAAGAGCCAGTGATGGGTGAGCATTGCTGGGGGAGAGATGCCATTGTTTTTGAATGTGATACATTAGTGTAATGTGCATAAATTTTCGTCACTCTACGGGTGATATTGGGCTTAAAACCACTCAAACAGGAGCCGGAATTGTTGGATTTGCGGTCCTGCATAAGGTGAGCATTAAACAGATTGACAGGACAGCTTCAGAACCCCAGCTAAGTTGTCTATTTATGTTAAGATTCTGGCCAGTATTTTCTTCATATTTAGGCAGGGGGTAGTGCATGATACACCAAGAAATCTCCAGACAAATTGGTGAGTCTTATTATTATAAAATTCTCCTTCAATGTATATGTATTCACATTTTAAATTTAATAAACAGTCCACATATTTATATTGATGTTTTTACCAGAATTCCTGGTGATGTATATTTCATTTGAAATTAATATAGGTCCAGAGTGACTTGTGGAGAGATAGATTATGGTACATATCGAAGGGGGACATTTTTTGCGACATAGGTGTCCTAAAGTTCCTTCTTGTCTCTGAAGCCTTGATAAAGAATAATTATCTTTGTTACCATTTACTGGTATGTATCTAATGAGATTCATCCAAGTAAATTAAATTTTCCACAATAATAATAATAATAATAATAATAATAATAATAATAATAATAATAATAATAATAATAATAATAATAATAATAATAATAATAATAATAATAATAATATTATTATTATTATTATTGTTATTATTATTATTATTATTATTATTATTATTATTATTATTATTATTATTATTATTATTATTATGTCCAGCAGTGCGTCCTTCCAAGTTGGGAATTTTAATCCTGTGTATCAGGAGGATGCTGTTCATTTTGTGAGTCCAGCATGCATGCTGTTCTTATTTCAGTCTGATATGTAAGCTACAAGAAATCTCTCATGCGTAATTCTGGGCACAACTGCTACTTGGAATGTTGTATACATCTGCACTGTGATGATCATGTACTAGATGGCGCTAGATACGATAGTTACAACGCCTAATAGTTTTTTGGGGGCTAATGAGCAGAATATTTTACACAAAGAAGCCATGCGACATTTTTGGGTGAGATGGTGGTGAGTCTTTGATGCTTTTCGCCTCCAAAAGACTTAACCTGCAGAGCAGCCTGAACATTGTGGAAAAATTTATTCAAAATATTCTCGATGTTCTTCAGCCATAAACAACACAACTACCTCAAGCTCATAGTGCACCGAAAACTTACCAATAAAAATAACGAGATACAATACTACTCACCACAACCAAAGAAGCAAACGAGGTACACTGGTGGGGTGCCCGCGGTGTCCGGTAGCTCGATCACTAGCGCACTCAGCTCACACACTGAGGTCCAGAGTTCGAATTTCCTCCGGTACGGCTGGAAAACATTAGGGACGTGTTTCCATAAGACACCTGCTGTACCTTTTACCCATCAGCTTTGGGGATTAGCGTGGACGGTTACAAAGCCATGGCTTGCTTCTGCAATGTTTTAAAAATTGAGGTTGGAGAGTTGAAGGAGGAGGTCTTGCTTCTCCAGGAGGAGATTAGGAGGCTGAAGGTCCACCTCAATGGGTCTGGGAGAGAGTGTGAGGTGGCTGGAGTTGTGGGGAATGAGGCTTCTAGCAGTGAGGTGCAGTCTGTCTCTCGCTGTGAGGAGGCTGTAGTTGGGGAGGTAGCAACGGCTACCAGCAGTGAGGTGCAGTCCAGCACCTGCTACAAGTGGCGAGTGGTTCACAGTAATGGGAGGCGCATCAGAGTAAGGAAAGTTAAGAGTGAAGATCTGAAGGTAGGAAATCGCTTCTCTGTTCTTCAGGATGAATGTACTTCAGTGGCCAGTGAAGGTAAGGGTACTACTGCCCCTGCAAATGGAGGTAAGCGCATTCTTGTGGTTGGTGACTCTCAGGTAAGATATATTGACCGTGCTTTTTGTAATAGGAATATGAAGATGAGAGATAGAGTGTGCTTCCCTGGAGCTGGTGTTGGGGACATTGTCAACAGGCTGGATAATATCATGTCAGGTAATGGGAACAAGCCCATTATCTGTCTCAGTGCTGGTGGAAATGATATTGGGAAGGGTAGGAGAGAAGAGCTGCTAGATAAGTACAGGTCAGCTATAGATTTCATTAAGTCTAAGGGAGGGATCCCAATCATATGTAGCATCTTGCCTAGAAGGGGAGTAGGAAATGAATGGTTGTCTAGGGCAATTGGTGTAAATTGCTGGCTAGACAGATACTGCAAGGAACTTGCAATCCCATTCATTGACAACTGGAACAACTTTTATGGCAAACATGATATGTATGCAAGGGATGGGGTACATCTCTCTGGGGCTGGGGTGGTAGCACTTGCAGACTCGATTGAGAAGGCCATTGGTGAAATGCCTATGATTTTAAACTGATGGAAGATAGAGGTATGGGTGTGTGTGGGAAACAAGCAGGTTGCAACACTTGGGTTGGAAACAGTAAATGTATAAAAGGCATTCAGCATGAAGTTATAAATAAAGACAATAGATCAGGTCAACAAACAAAGGGGGACAGCAGAGGGCAGCAAGGGACTAGCTCCCTTAAGGTTTACTATACTAATAGCAGGAGTGTAAGAAATAAGATAGATGAGCTAAGATTAATTGCAAGTGCAGGAAACATAGATATTATTGCTATAACAGAGACCTGGCTCAATCTGAAAGATAGAGAGATGCCCTCTGAATGTCACATACAAGGCTATAAATTATTCCACACTGACAGGGTCAACAGGAAAGGTGGTGGAGTAGCGATGTATGTCAGAGACAATTTAAATTGTTGTGTTAGACAAGATATTAAATTAGAAGCGTCAGCCACTGAATCTGTTTGGTTACAGCTTCTCGAGGGCCGAGAAAAACTAATTTTGGGTGTGATTTACAGGGCCCCAAGTCTTGATAGGGAGTGCAGTAAACTTCTATGGGACGAAATTCGTAAGGCATCTACATACGAAAATGTTGTGCTAATGGGAGATTTCAACTATAGACAGATTGACTGGAGCAATTTGACAGGAAATTTAGAGTCAGGTGACTTTCTTGATACGATCCAGGATTGTTTTTTAAAACAGTTTGTGACAGAGCCAACTAGGGGAAATAACCTCCTTGACTTGGTTCTTGCCAGTAGGGAAACACTAATTAATAATCTTGAGGCTAATGATGAGCTTGGGGAAAGTGATCACAAATCACTCAGTTTTAATATATCATGGAATTCCCCTAATAATGGCAATCAAGTCTCCGTCCCTGACTTTCGCTTGGCTGATTTCATAGGACTGAAAAATTACTTAGGTGGGCTGAACTGGAATGACCTGACTAAGGGTCAGGTAGGTGGTGATGGTTGCCGATATGATGCTTTCCAGGGCATAGTTCTAGCTGCTCAGTCAAATTATGTTCCAAATAGGGAAATCAGATCAAACAAAACTGATCCTAAATGGATGAACAATAGATTAAAATATCTGATTGGTCAAAAGAGTGGCATATATAGGCAAATCAAAAGAGGAGAGGGGCAATTAAGAAATCGATATATTCAGATAAAGAGAGAAATAAAAAAGGGAATTAGAAAAGCAAAAAGAGATTATGAGGTTAAAGTTGCAAGAGAATCGAAGACTAACCCAAAAGGATTCTTTCAGGTATACAGAAGTAAGATCAGGGACAAGATAGGCCCACTCAAAAGTTCCTCGGGTCAGCTCACTGACAGTGTTAAGGAAATGTGTAGCATTTTTAACACATACTTCCTCTCAGTTTTTACACAGGAGGATACCAGCGATATTCCAGTAATGATAAATTATGTAGAACAGGACGATAATAAACTGTGCACGATTAGGGTCACAAGTGACATGGTCCTTAGGCAAATAGATAAATTAAAACCTAACAAATCCCCAGGCCCTGATGAACTGTATGCAAGGGTTCTAAAGGAATGTAAAGAGGAGCTTAGCACACCTTTGGCTAATCTTTTCAACATATCACTACAAACTGGCATGGTGCCAGATAAGTGGAAAATGGCAAATGTGATACCTATTTTCAAAACAGGTGACAGGTCCTTAGCTTCGAACTATAGACCAATAAGCCTAACCTCCATAGTGGGAAAATTTATGGAATCAATAATTGCCGAGGCAGTTCGTAGCCACCTTGAAAAGCACAAATTAATCAACGAATCTCAGCATGGTTTTACAAAGGGGCGTTCCTGCCTTACGAATTTATTAACTTTTTTCACTAAGGTATTTGAGGAGGTAGATCATGGTAATGAATATGATATTGTGTATATGGACTTCAGTAAGGCTTTTGACAGGGTCCCACATCAGAGACTATTGAGGAAAATTAAAGCACGTGGAATAGGAGGAGAATTTTTTTCCTAAATAGAGGCATGGTTGACAAATAGGCAGCAGAGAGTTTGCATAAATGGGGAGAAATCAGAGTGGGGAAGCGTCACGAGCGGTGTTCCACAGGGGTCAGTGTTGGGCCCCCTGCTGTTCACAATCTACATAAACGACATAGATGAGGGCATAAAGAGCGACATCGGCAAGTTTGCCGATGACACCAAAATAGGCCGTCGAATGCATTCTGACGAGGACATTCGAGCACTCCAGGAAGATTTGAATAGACTGATGCAGTGGTCGGAGAAGTGGCAGATGCAGTTTAATATAGACAAATGCAAAGTTCTAAATGTTGGACAGGACAATAACCATGCCACATATAAACTAAATAATGTAGATCTTAATATTACGGATTGCGAAAAAGATTTAGGAGTTCTGGTTGTAATCTGAAACCAAGACAACAGTGCACAAGTGTTTGCAATAAAGCTAATAGAATCCTTGGCTTCATATCAAGAAGCATAAATAATAGGAGTCCTCAGGTTGTTCTTCAACTCTATACATCCTTGGTTAGGCCTCATTTAGATTATGCTGCACAGTTTTGGTCACCGTATTACAGAATGGATATAAATTCTCTGGAAAATGTACAAAGGAGGATGACAAAGTTGATCCCATGTATCAGAAACCTTCCCTATGAGGATAGACTAAGGGCCCTGAAACTGCACTCTCTAGAAAGACGTAGAATTAGGGGGGATATGATTGAGGTGTATAAATGGAAGACAGGAATAAATAAAGGGGATGTAAATAGTGTGCTGAAAATATCTAGCCTAGACAGGACTCGCAGCAATGGTTTTAAGTTAGAAAAATTCAGATTCAGGAAGGATATAGGAAAGTACTGGTTTGGTAATAGAGTTGTGGATGAGTGGAACAAACTCCCAAGTACCGTTATAGAGGCCAGAACGTTGTGTAGCTTTAAAAATAGGTTGGATAAATACATGAGTAGATGTGGGTGGGTGTGAGTTAGACCTGATAGCTTGTGCTACCAGGTCGGTTGCCGTTTTCCTCCCTTAAGTCAATGTGACCTGACCTGACTAGGTTGGGTGCATTGGCTTAAGCCGGTAGGAGACTTGGACCTGCCTCGCATGGGCCAGTAGGCCTTCTGCAGTGTTCCTTCGTTCTTATGTTCTTATGTTCTTATAACAAGCGGCTTTCTATATAGACGTAGTGTTAATGATGTCAGCTTGGCCTGTATACCATGTACTTGTAGTAAATAAAGATGTTATTATTATTATTATTATTATTATTATTATTATTATTATTATTATTATTATTATTATTATTATTATTATTATTATTATTATTATTATTATTATTATTATTATAATTATTATTATTATTATTATTATTATTATTATTATTATTATTATTATTATTATTATTATTATTATTATTATTATTATTATTATTGTTATTATTATTATTATGTGAGGTACATTTATCCGAGGTACACGTTATCCGGGCATTAAAAGTTCATGAACACATCATCCAGGGTTGCTGGGAAAGTGCATACAAAATCTTCACTTCGGCGAAACCAAAAAATAACTCAGAAGATTCACCCTTCTTACAGGAAACACTGCAGGAGACATAATACCTACTATCGCTAAGAGCAACGTAAGTGTTGCCATTATCACATCCAGCACAATCAAAGACAACGCCAGGCAAAAGGACATCCACCAGGACCACGATAACGCACATGTGTACATTATTCAAAATAACACTTGTAACCAGACATACGAGAGAGATCTTTCACTGCTTACATAAGTGGTTGAGAGAACACCAGTGTGCCTGCAGGACTCTCAACATGAACATTCGCCTGCGTGATACACAGGGAATATATTGCCCACGTAAACAATAAATAGAAAGATACCTGGGTGGTTATAAAAGAAATGGACAAACACAACGAAGATGCCTTGAAATTGCACTATTGCAAACAGAAAACGCAATCCGACAAACTCGAATTCCACACCTGGTGCCTTAGAAGGACGCCCTGCTAGTCGTAAAAGAAACAGTCAAAACTTGAGAAATATGATATTAAGCTGCGCTGATAGAGCCACAACACGCAACTGAACGGAAATAAAGAGCTTTCAGTTTAGCCAAGTCTGTAGTTTAAATCATTTAACATAAATACGTGATCGGAAGGAGTAATGAGTGCTGCAGTGCATCCTTCTTGCAGTTCACCTCACACAGTGACCTCACTGACCTAACCATCTGAATACACTTCTGTAACTTTGCTTGTACATTGCGTGCAGGGACTGAAGAAGTTTGTCTACAGGCGAATCTTCTCAATAAACTTCCTCTCTGCAAACATTTTCTCACCACTTGCTGGTTTTGTCTCCACCACTGAGTCTGCGTAACTCTGTCAACAGAACACCACCTCCCTTAGGATTTTAAAGACATTTAGTATTTCAGTGTTGCTTTAATTTTATAAAGAATTTTTTTTCCTGAATTTAGAAATATAGTTTTGGCCCAAAAACTTTCTTAATATTTTTATTTTATTTATTAACACATCGGCCGTTTCCCACCAAGGCAGGGTGACCAGAAAAAGAAGAAACATTTTCATTATCATTCACTCCATCACTATTTTGACAAAGACGTGAACACACTACAGTTAAAAAACTGCAGGATCAACACCCCTCCTTCAGAACGCCGGTACAGAACTTTCCACCTCCAGGACTCAAGTCCGGCTTCTTAGTTTCCCTGAATCCCTTCATAACTGTTACTTTGCTCACAGTCCAACAGCACTTCAAGTCATAAAAAAAAATTATTTCCACTTGCTCTTATTTGACACACTCAAGCACGCTTGCTGGAAGTCCAAGCCCCTCGCACATGAAACCTCCTTTACCTCCTCCCTCTAGCCTTTCTAAACTACGGATTCTTTGCATTGTATTCACACCACACATTGCCCTCAGACATGACATCTCCACTGCCTCCAGCCTTCTTCTTGTTGCAACATTCACCACCAATGCTTCACACCCATATAAGAGCGTTGGAATAACTTTACTCTCATACAGGCCCTTCTTTGCTTCGATGGATAATGCTCTTTATCTCCACAGACTACTCAGTGCACCACTCATCCTTTTCCCCTCATCAGTTCTGATTCACCTCATCTTTCATAGACCCATCCGCTGACACGTCCACTCCCAAATATCCGAATACATTCACTTCCTCTATACTCCCTCCCTCCAATCTGATGTTCAATCTTCCATTTCCTAATTTTGTTTTTATCCTCCTCACCTTCTTTCCTATGTTCACTTTTAATTTCCTTTTTTTGCATACCCTACCAAACTCGCCCAGCAACCTCTGCTACTTCTCTTTATAACAGAGATAAATTAATAGGCTTATGACATTAAACTTTGAGACACTTTTGCACATATGTTGCAATAGTGTCTCAATCTTCAACTTTTTTTTTTTTTTTTTTTTTTTTTTTTTTTTTTTTTTTTTTTTTTTTCAAGGCCTGAGCTTGCTACCATCTGCAGCTCACAAGACTGCCATCCCCACGAGCCCCTTTAGGGCGGGGTAGATGGCAGACAAGAGGCCTAGCTTCTCCCTACGAGCCCCGTGAGGGCGGGGAATGTGGCTAGGCCTGGGGACACTTGGTCCTAAAGATGAGGAGGTACTTGTACCTCCTCCCATGGGAGACTTAAGTCTCGAGACACTCCCCAGATAGGGAGCCAAGGCCGGGTCGCCACTACTTGGAAAAGACCCGGGCCGGGAGAATACCGGCGAATAAAAAAAAAAAAAAAAAAAAATCTTCAACTTGTCGGTTTTCAAAACCGTTTGTCACGCTTATAAAATTACAAATTCTCTCCTCTGGCGGGACCTCTGGTCTGTTTATTACTAAATTAAGCCATTCAGCACATTTTTGTTTCTTTGGTGTCAGACCCGTGATTAATCGAACATTTACGTTGCTCTTTTTATTCATTCTCATTCTGTTATGACTAAAATTTCACGTAACTACTAAAATGTTACAATGTAAATGATATAGAGAAAAAATGTACAATTACTGTATAACATAATTTAAAATTACAATATATAAGTTTGTAGCTAAATTAAATATTTATATAAACATCTCAGGTTGGGAATATTTTCCACTAATGGAGCAACTGTTGCCTTGGTCAGGTAAATGCTTGCATAAAACTCACATTCTGTGGAGTTTCCAACCCTAACGACCATTCCACATGAGTGACATTCAGCCCAACGATACCTGGGTATATCCTTGGGCAGAGGATGACTTAGCGTAATCTTGGCATCCAGCAACACTCTTATAACTGCATTCATCTTGATTTTCACAGATAATTAGATATTCCACTCCAAAGAGTTTATCATGATGGTAGTAAGACATTTAATTTCCTTGGTGCTTAGTAATTTTTACAAGGACTGCTTCAGTACTAAATTGATAAGTAGAATTCGTCTCTGTAATGCTAACGTGTATAACGTGGTATGTGATCTCAGTTTAGTGACCATCAAACACTGTATGACATTGTGTGTTTAACTCTTAGTTTTGATTATAATAATAATGGTGATTATAAAGATACAATCACTGGGTCTTAAGTGAAGATAATGGGATATGTTTATTGCTCAAGGACAATAATTTAAATAAAAATTTCTAGATATTATTAATCTGAGTCCTTACATGAGATTTACTGAATATTGTGAACAAGATAATTTACTGATATTTCTACATGATTTAGTCATTAAAAAGGAACTGAACTTCAAAATATATGGAAACCAATGTGTGTTCCTTTGTAGACAATTATTCACATCATTATAATAGTATTAAATAGTCAGTGTTGTTGAGATCAATGCGTATTTGTTGCCCAGAGTTCATTGAGAGAAATAAATATATATGAAATTTTCTATAATCTAAGCAATCAAAAACTTCTTTTGGTTAATCTTTGAAAATTGAAAGAATGAACATATGTAAGTTTCTTTCAAAATTCTGCCGCAATTTTTTTTTTTTTAATTTCTATGTCATTAAAATCTGTATAATTAAAAACACTTCTCAAAATTTGGTCGGTTGTGTCTATATAGGTATAATTCCATCTACAAAATATATCAAATTTTATGAAGGGATTATGGAAAAAGCCTGGAATCAAGATAACAACAAACAGCACTAAATTAAGCCATAAAAGAATGCTCTCTGTATTAATGTACCAGATTTTTAACCACCTTATTGAGCGCTCAACACTAATAAAGTTCTTGTCGGCAGAATAGATTCATTTATAATGAAAAAAAACTGTGATAACTATAAATCTAAAACGTTTTGCCTAACAAGTGACCCATGACGTGCATTAGTTTCTCGAATATTCTTTTTTTTTTAGTTCAGGCTAATAAGTGAAGTACCATCTACCTGACTATTAAATCAGGTTCATTTGTGAGGAACATTAAATTACATTTCAGTGTTTTTAATAAACCAGCAATGTTTAAAAAAGGTGACCAAAAAAGAAATCATTCGCCATAACTCATAACGCCATAACTGCAGCTTCCCCCGCCCCACATCCTTCCGAGTACACTTACCGCTCTTTCCACCTCCAGGGTTCGAGCCCAGTTAACCAGTTTCTCTGATTCCCATTACAAATGTGTCCTTCCTTACATTCCACCCGCATGACGGATCCCAAATTCCACTAGTCTACCCTAACTATGTTCAAACATACTCGCACATGTAATGAATACTTAAGCCCCAACATTCTGGGATAACAACTTCTCCTTTCTTCTACTCTCATGGGTATCCAGTTCTGTTCCACAATCTCTACTACCTCATCCATCCACTCTACACCATCCTCCAATTTTTTTACTCTGAAATCTCTGTGCAATATTTACATAACACATTGCTCTCAGAAATATCTCTTTTGGTTTCAGTTTCTTGAACACAACATCTGAGCCCATTTCCCACACCCATATAAAAGTATTGGTACCCCGATACTCCGGTTACCTGGAGGTTACCTGGAGGTTACCTGGAGGTTACCTGGAGGTTACCTGGAGGTTATTCCGGGGATCAACGCCCCCGCGGCCCGGTCCATGACCATTGCTCTCAGAAAAACTATCTCTTTCACACACCCTGGTTTCAGTCTTCTTGAACACCAACCCAATCTGAGCCCATTTTTTACCCCTTGTGCACTCCATATAAAAGTCATTGGTACCAGTTTCCTGGATTTTCCTCATTCCCGCCTCTCCATTTTTCCTTTAGACCTTGAGCTTTATATATTTCTACTTTACCATTGTCCGGCTTCCTCCGTTGTCCTGGGGTTTCACCACAGCAGGATTACTATGAATCCTCTTGTTTTTATCTCTTTGCTGGTTCCCCCCAACCCCAACCCCATGTAGAGCTCACATGGTCCTCACACGGGAGAGGCCGGCTTCAGTACATTTATATCCTCTCTGGAGAATTCGACATATGTGCAAGAACTGGGTATCCTTATTACGTAGATTCAGGAAGGATATAGGAAAGCACTAGTTTGGTAATAGAGTTGTGGATGAGTGGAACAAACTCCCGAGTACCGTTATAGAAGCTAAGACGTTGTGTAATTTTAAAAATAGGTTAGATAAATACATGAGTGGGTGTAGGTGGGTGTGAGTTGGACCTGACTAGTTTGTGCTACTAAGTCAGATACCGTGCTCCTTCATTAAGTGAATGTGACCTGACCTGACTAGGTTAGGGCGTTGGCTTAAGCAGGTAGGAGAATTGAACCTGCCTCGCATGGGCCAGAAGGCCTGCTGTAATGCTCCTTCTTTCCGATGCTCTTATGTTCTTAACCAGTTGCTTTATCAATACAATAAAAGAATGAAAATAGAAGACTGAAGATAAGGTAATCAGTCAGCATTGCAGCAGGTGTTCTGAATCTGACGTACAGGCAGGAGGAACTGGACTTACATACTGCAGTCAGATTAGGTACAACAGATATACGCATTGTCACTAATAGGTGAGATTTCCCAGTGGAAGAAGGTCATGTATAATAGTTGGGCAAGAGGTTTACCTGGAGTTTTCCTGGAGAGGGTTTTGGGGGTTAACGCCCCCGCTGCTCGGTCTGAGACCTGGCCTCTTGGTGGATCAGGGTCTGATCAACCAGGCTGTTTCTTCTGGCCGCACGCAACCACAGCCCGGCTGGTCAGTGTTAGTAAGTAGTACAGAATACCTGCTCCTATATAATAATAATAATAATAATAATAATAATAATAATAATAATAATAATAATAATAATAGTTATAACAATATCTTGATTTCTACACGTATATGTACAAGGTATACAGGTCTAACCGACATCAATGACATACTACTATATAGAAAGCCACTTGTTATGCATAGCATTTCCTGCAAATTAGGTCAGTTTTGTCCCGGGATACGACCCACACCAGTCGACTAATACCCAGATATCCATTTTACTGATGGATGAACATAGACAACCGGTGAAAGGAAACGCCCACTGTTTCAACCCTCGCCGGGAATCGAACCAGGACCCTCACCATAGGCTGAGGGACTGATTACATCATCTATAACCTATTCAGTCTTCCGCTTTTGTCCTCGTATTGCATTGATAAAGCAACTAATGGGCGAAACATCTACATAATAAAAATTCTCAGTTGCTGCATATGTATCTAATTCTTCAAATTGTCTGTATTATATACCATTGATGTTAAGACAGATCCACTTAGTAGCATGGAGACCAAAACTGGGCTGCATTATCTGTTATACTTTACTATGACGTATAGAGCTGCAGAATTCCTTTGGACTTCTGTTAGTTATACTTCTTGATACAGAGCCAAGTAATGTGTTAGCCTCATTGCTCACACTTAAGCACTATTTTCTTGGATTATGATTTCTACATACCATCACACTTTTCATATTCACGAAATTTAAAAATACGAAAGTGATTTACATTTCCTTGTCCACATTGATCTACTTCTGCCACTTTTCAGACCATGACATCAGTTTGTCCAAAACTGCCTGAAGATCAATGATATCCTTCTCAAACTCTATCATTCGGTCTATTTTTGTGTCAACAGCGAATACACTCATGTAATTTGTTATTTTCTCGCCCAGGTTACTAATGTAAATTATAAACAATTAATATATAACAATGTATAACATTTTATTTCAGTTTAGCTTAACCTCCTGGGCCTCTTAATGGTGTTAGTACTTAGTTCCTGCGCTACTTAATATTAATAATTTGCAAGTCATGAGTATTTTGAGTGTGCTAAGCTTCAGGTGTTAAGCTTCTTAAGTAGGTTCATATTATTATTATAATCAAAAAGAAGCGCTAAGCCACAAGGGCTAAGTAGGTTCAGAGAAAACCTTTGAGCCTCATGAAGCTGTTAATTGCAGCTCCTGGACTTCTTGGGATTCAATAATGTTTGAGATGCTGAATATAAATCTAGCTTCATGCTTGTGTTGACGTACCGGGAACTGGGATTATATGATGCAAGAAATACATTCAGGGCTCGTGTATTAATTGAAAAATCTCGTTACTTTATTATTTAACTGAATTACAAATTTATACTGCACTATTCCGTTTATATGAACTGGTGAGGTAGAGATAGCTGGAGTTATGAGATATATGGAAGAAACCTTCCTCCATTCATGCAGTGACTGAAGCAAATCAACAATCCAAGTAAGAAAGAAGGGTAGATCATAGCTCCGCAAATTATTATGAGTTAGACCCCTGTTGATAGTAGCGTCTGGTGGCAACTATGCGAAGAAATTATAGCTAGCTTCCGTTTCCACTACATTACTATCATATAGAATAGAGTAGCAGCACAATTCTCATCAAGGAAAACCGGGAGTGTTATTTTTTTTATATTTTATTTAAAACATCATGTACAAATATATATATAGGTACATATCTCAATATGTAACATTGACACTGGTGATGAGCAATAAACATTCACTAAACAATCTACTGAATAAGCATATACATAAAGACATTAAAATAAATTTAACACAACTTACAGACTGCTTCTACGTACATTGTTTTACAAGTACACAAGGGTTCATAGATATAGTGGAACCTACTCATTATTGCTTACACTCTCCCCCCCCCCCCAACCAATGAATACATTCTACATTCCCCTGTTACTTAAAATTAAAAAATGGCTTGTACAAAGACAACATCAATAACACAATATATAAACACATAACAATCCAGGCAACACCTGACACTATACTATATACAAGTTTTTAAAACATATCACAATTCAAGAAGGAATAAAGGTATAATAATAAATTACAACCTCAACACAATAATAATGCATCAAGCTTAATGATAATCACCCATAATACAACTCGCAACTAATTACACAAGATTGGGTGGAAGAAGTGCTTTGGGGCGACAAGCCGTCTGCGTGTGTTTTGCGGCATCAAAAGCAAAGGCAGGCGGTGACGGCTATCCCATGTTTAGAAGTAAAGGAGACGGCTGGGAATTATAGAGCAGGGCAGGAGATACGAACCACGAAGGGGATGTGTGCATATGCAGAGGCTTGGTACGAGAAGTACTGGACAAGTGGGGGGGTGGGTGACGTGGCGTTAGACAAGGTGTGTACGTATGTAACGTGTAATTTAGGAAATAGCGATAGAAAGGCTTTAGGTGGGACTATTACGGCAGAGGAAATAGAGAATGCGTTAAAAGGAATGAGGAAGGGGAAAGCTCCGGGTATTGACGGTCTCCCAGTAGAAGTTTATTTACAACATTGGACGTTAATACGGGGATTTATAGTTAGGTTATTTAATCGTATGAAGGAGAAGGGTAAGTTGGGGGAGAAGCAGGTAACAGCAGTTGTAGTGTTGGTCCCGAAGGTCAAGGGGCAGCCCACCCTACGAGAGTACAGAGCCATATCGCTAATGTGTGCAGACTATAAGGTTTTTTGAAAAAATTTTAGGTAATAGGTTCAAATGTGTTGTGGGAATGGTGGTGTCAAAATCTCAGTTTGAGTTGCCGGGAAGGTCGATGATTGAAGGACATGGGATACTGCGAAGTTTTGTGGAAGCTAAAGGTGGGGGTGGAGGGGCGGCTTTGTTGGCTCTAGATTGGCAGGGAGCATATGATAGAGTGGAAAGGGGAGCTTTGCAGGTTATACTTAGGAGACAGGGTTTTGGGGAGGAAATAGTCGAGTGGGTAAATACGTTGTACAAGGGGGCGAAAATGAGGATACAGATTAATGGGTGTATGGGGAGGGAGATTGCAATGGGTAGAGGCCTTAGACAGGGATGCCCCATGTCCCAAATATTGTTTGCGTGTTTTCAGGACCCCTTTTATAGAATGGTTGACCGTAGCTTATGTACTCCAGGTGAGGGAAGTGTGGGGGGTGGGAGGGCCTGGCCGGGTTTAATTGGATATGTTGACGACACCACTGTTCTCATTCGTGAAGGGATGTCAATGGGAGTGTTGGACGAGATTGTGCAATTATTTGGAAGTGCCACGGGTATGCAGGTAAATAGTGCGAAGTCAAGGTGCATGGGGTTGGGTTCTTGGGTGGGGGGTGTGGGGGGGAGATGTAATGTTGTTAAAGAATGGGCAGTGTCTTTACAGATTTGTGGTATTATTTATAGGGATGACATGGTTGCGGCGCGGGTGGAAAACTTGGATAGGTTATTGGAAAGGATCGTGGGGCGTCTAGGTGTTTTGAGACCCCAGCACCCAACTCTTATACACCAAGTGATAGTCGTAAACATTTTATTGTATAGTAAGGTTTGCCATGTCGCAGCTGTGTTCCCAATTACAGGGACAGCGATTGCGGGAATCCTAAGACGGGTGTACAAATTTTTGTGGGGTTCACGTTGTGATTGGTTAAGGAGAGAAGTTGTAATGTTACCTGTAAGTCAGGGTGGGTTGGGGTTAATGGATTTGAGACTGAGGGCTAAATGTGTGTTTATTAAATGGGAAGTGTTGCGTGAGGGTGTGAACGCGGGGCAGTTGGGAAGGATACACGACAGGCTGGATATGTGGTATCGAGGAATGGGGTTGAGGGAATGCGAAATCGTTTTGAGGGCCGTGATGTTGGTTAGGGAGCTGAGAAAGGCTCGTATAAGGGATTTGTGTAGGTTGCTTGTAGGTAGGTGCGTTGTCCCAGTTGAGGGTTTGTTCCCCATGTATGCGTGGAAGAGAATTTGGTTTAGATTTAGTAAGACGAAGTTAAACCCTCGGGCGCGTGAGGTGGTTTCGTTTTCTGCATGGGATCCTTCCGTCTGGAGCGATGCTACGAAACAGACAGGTTGTAAAGGGTGGGGGCTGTGGTATCTGTGGAGGGAACGAGACTGCGTTCTATGTAGTTTACTTTTGTGAAGGGTTAGAGGAGGTCAGGTGCTGGTTAAGTAGGTTGGTACAGAGGGTGGGTGGCCGTGGGGTGTCGGTTCTGCGTGTTTTAAGTCTAGATATGGGTGGGTTAGACTAGGGTGTCATAAGAGCTTTAGATTATATCATGGTAGATTATATATATATATATGTCGTGGGTGATGAAAGGGAGAGGGGATAGTGAGGAGCGTAGGAAGGTTCTTGCGGTAACGTTCTATCGTACGATGTGTCGTAACAGAGATCTGTATGGGAGGAGGTGGGATCAGGCTTTCTCAGAGGGGTATAGAATGCTAACGTTAGGAATTCTCGTAATAAGAACGAAGGAACACTGCAAAAGGCCTACTGGCCCATGCGAGGCAGGTCCAAGTCTCCTACCGGCTTAAGCCAATGCACCCAACCTAGTCAGGTCAGGTCACATTGACTTAAGGGAGGAACACGGCAACCGACCTGGTAGCACAAGCTATCAGGTCTAACTCACACCCACCCACATCTACTCATGTATTTATCCAACCTATTTTTAAAGCTACACAACGTTCTGGCCTCTATAACGGTACTTGGGAGTTTGTTCCACTCATCCACAACTCTATTACCAAACCAGTACTTTCCTATATCCTTCCTGAATCTGAATTTTTCCAACTTAAAACCATTGCTGCGAGTCCTGTCTTGGCTAGATATTTTCAGCACACTATTTACATCCCCTTTATTTATTCCTGTCTTCCATTTATACACCTCAATCATATCCCCCCTAATTCTACGTCTTTCTAGAGAGTGCAGTTTCAGGGCCCTTAGTCTATCCTCATAGGGAAGGTTTCTGATACATGGGATCAACTTTGTCATCCTCCTTTGTACATTTTCCAGAGAATTTATATCCATTCTGTAATACGGTGACCAAAACTGTGCAGCATAATCTAAATGAGGCCTAACCAAGGATGTATAGAGTTGAAGAACAACCTGAGGACTCCTATTATTTATGCTTCTTGATATGAAGCCAAGGATTCTATTAGCTTTATTGCGAACACTTATGCACTGTTGTCTTGGTTTCAGATTACTGCTAACCAGAACTCCTAAATCTTTTTCGCAATCCGTAATATTAAGATCTACATTATTTAGTTTATATGTGGCATGGTTATTGTCCTGTCCAACATTTAGAACTTTGCATTTGTCTATATTAAACTGCATCTGCCACTTCTCCGACCACTGCATCAGTCTATTCAAATCTTCCTGGAGTGCTCGAATGTCCTCGTCAGAATGAATTCGACGGCCTATTTTGGTGTCATCGGCAAACTTGCCGATGTCAGTGGTCAGTCGTCAGTCGTCAGTCGTCAGTGGTCAGTCGTCAGTCGTCAGTGGTCAGTCGTCACGTGAGGTCACAGACCCTGAGCTGCTTTGGGGATTAGTGTGGACGGTTACAAAGCATGGCTTGCTTCTGCAGTGTTTTAAAAATTGAGGTTGGAGAGTTGAAGGAGGAGGTCTTGCTTCTCCAGGAGGAGATTAGGAGGCTGAAGGTCCACCTCAATGGGTCTGGGAGAGAGTGTGAGGTGGCTGGAGTTGTGGGGAATGAGGCTTCTAGCAGTGAGGTGCAGTCTGTCTCTCGCTGTGAGGAGGCTGTAGTTGGGGAGGTAGCTAGGCTACCAGCAGTGAGGTGCAGTCCAGCACCTGCTACAAGTGGCGAGTGGTTCACAGTAATAAGAGGCGCATCAGAGTAAGGAAAGTTAAGAGTGAAGATCTGAAGGTAGGAAATCGCTTCTCTGTTCTTCAGGATGAATGTACTTCAGTGGCCAGTGAAGGTAAGGGTACTACTGCCCCTGCTAATGGAGGTAAGCGCATTCTTGTGGTTGGTGACTCTCAGGTAAGATATATTGACCGTGCTTTTTGTAATAGGAATAAGAAGATGAGAGATAGAGTGTGCTTCCCTGGAGCTGGTGTTGGGGACATTGTCAACAGGCTGGATAATATCATGTCAGGTAATGGGAACAAGCCCATTATCTGTCTCAGTGCTGGTGGAAATGATATTGGGAAGGGTAGGAGAGAAGAGCTGCTAGATAAGTACAGGTCAGCTATAGATTTCATTAAGTCTAAGGGAGGGATCCCAATCATATGTAGCATCTTGCCTAGAAGGGGAGTAGGAAATGAATGGTTGTCTAGGGCAATTGGTGTAAATTGCTGGCTAGACAGATACTGCAAGGAACTTGCAATCCCATTCATTGACAACTGGAACAACTTTTATGGCAAACATGATATGTATGCAAGGGATGGGGTACATCTCTCTGGGGCTGGGGTGGTAGCACTTGCAGACTCGATTGAGAAGGCCATTGGTGAAATGCCTATGATTTTAAACTGATGGAAGATAGAGGTATGGGTTTGTGTGGGAAACAAGCAGGTTGCAACACTTGGGTTGGAAACAGTAAATGTATAAAAGGCATTCAGCATGAAGTTATAAATAAAGACAATAGATCAGGTCAGCAAACAAAGGGGGACAGCAGAGGGCAGCAAGGGACTAGCTCCCTTAAGGTTTACTATAATAATAGCAGGAGTGTAAGAAAAAAGATAGATGAGCTAAGATTAATTGCAAGTGCAGGAAACATAGATATTATTGCTATAACAGAGACCTGGCTCAATCTGAAAGATAGAGAGACGCCCTCTGAATGTCACATACAAGGCTATAAATTATTCCACACTGACAGGGTCAACAGGAAAGGTGGTGGAGTAGCGATGTATGTCAGAGACAATTTAAATTGTTGTGTTAGACAAGATATTAAATTAGAAGCGTCAGCCACTGAATCTGTTTGGTTACAGCTTCTCGAGGGCCGAGAAAAACTAATTTTGGGTGTGATTTACAGGGCCCCAAATCTTGATAGGGAGTGCAGTAAACTTTTATAGGACGAAATTCGTAAGGCATCTACATACGAAAATGTTGTGCTAATGGGAGATTTCAACTATAGACATCCACCTTGTGGTTATGTTGATAAATTAGACACATGTGCAACTCTTGGGTATCTTTATTGAGGAAACGTTTCGCCACACAGTGGCTTCATCATTCCATACAAAGGAGAATCTTGAAGAACAGGAGGAGAATGAGGTAATCAGTCCCTCAACCTTGAGTCGATGTGGTCAGTCCATCAATCTTGATGGACTGATGAAGCCACTGTGTGGCGAAACGTTTCCTCAATAAAGATACCCAAGAGTTGCACATGTGTCTAATTTATCAACTTGTCGGTTCTCTGAACCATTCATCTACAAACCTTGTGGTTATCTTTCCAAGTGTGGATGTGGAGCTCAAGGACTCGTTGTGATTGATATAACACTTTTCAGGAATGTAAGCATAATATAGTAGGTTTCTTTTATGTATTATTTTGATGTGTATCAGTCTTGTATGACACGATTCTTGCGTAATAAGTTTTTTGCGACATGAAGTGTGTTTTAGTTTGTATTTATGTTACGTGCTGGGTTTTTGCATGATGAGATATACTTATATACTGTTTTGTTTTGTGCATACAGTGCATCTGATTAATGTGATTTTGTGAGACATTTCGCGTGCATGTGTGTGTGTGTGTGTGTGTGTGTGTGTGTGTGTGTGTGTGTGTGTGTGTGTGTGTGTGTGTGTGTGTGGGTGTGTGTGTGTGTGTGTGTGTGTGTGTGTGTGTGTGTGTGTGTGTGTGTGTGTGTGGGTGTGTGTGTGTGTGTGTGTGTGGGTGTGTGTGTGTGTGTGTGTGTGTGACCCAACATCCCTCCCCCCACTCACACAACACAGGTGACCCATCATCCCTCCCCCCACTCACACAACACAGGTGACCCATCATCCCTCCCCCCACTCACACAACACAGGTGACCCATCATCCCTCCCCCCACTCACACAACACAGGTGACCCATCATCCCTCCCCCCACTCACACAGCACAGGTGACCCATCATCCCTCCCCCCACTCACACAACACAGGTGACCCATCATCCCTCCCCCAACTCACATAACACCGGTGACCCATCATCCCTCCCCCCACTCACACAACACATGTAACCCATCATCCCTCCCCCCACTCACACAACACAGGTGACCCATCATCCCTCCCCCCACTCACACAACACACGTGACCCATCATCCCTCCCCCCACTCACACAACACAGGTGACCCATCATCCCTCCCCCCACTCACACAACACAGGTGACCCATCATCCCTCCCCCCACTCACACAACACAGGTGACCCATCATCCCTCTCCCCACTCACACAACACAGGTGACCCATCATCCCTCTCCCCACTCACACAACACAGGTGACCCATCATCCCTCGCCCCACTCACACAACACAGGTGACCCATCATCCCTCCCCCACTCACACAACACAGGTGACCCATCATCCCTCCCCCCACTCACACAACACACGTGACCCATCATCCCTCCCCCCACTCACACAACACAGGTGACCCATCATCCCTCCCCCCACTCACACAACACATGTAACCCATCATCCCTCCCCCCACTCACACAACACAGGTGACCCATCATCCCTCCCCCCACTCACACAACACAGGTGACCCATCATCCCTCCACCCACTCACACAACACAGGTGACCCATCATCCCTCCCCCCACTCACACAACACAGGTGACCCATCATCCCTCCCCCCACTCACACAACACAGGTGACCCATCATCCCTCCCCCCACTCACACAACACAGGTGACCCATCATCCCTCCACCCACTCACACAACACAGGTGACCCATCATCCCTCCCCCCACTCACACAACACAGGTGACCCATCATCCCTCCCCCCACTCACACAACACAGGTGACCCATCATCCCTCCCCCCACTCACACAACACAGGTGACCCATCATCCCTCCCCCCACTCACACAACACAGGTGACCCATCATCCCTCCCCCCACTCACACAACACAGGTGACCCATCATCCCTCCCCCCCACTCACACAACACAGGTGACCCATCATCCCTCCTCCACTCACACAACACAGGTGACAAATCATCCCTCCCCCCACCTACACAACACAGGTGACCTATCATCCCTCCCCCCACTCACACAACACAGGTGACCCATCATCCCTCCCCCCACTCACACACACATTGAAAACTAACCCCATCACCAATCTGAATAATCATGACATTAATTATCCTCAATTTAGGAATATCATGACACATGTCACGTGAGGAAAGAGAATTTACAACATGGATGGTACAGGACTACCAAAATCACAATACCTTAAATAAGACTAACACAATGTGAACATTACATATCAAAACACATGTATACAACTACCAATAAAGTTGGTATTGCCGTTAATGACTTAAACTTATTACACATTAATTACCCCGCCTCACCCCGAAATAATATGACAATTATCACCAGCTTGTTGACTTTCATCCTAACTTGACATATATGAATAAACCTAAGTGGTAATTATATAAGTATTGGTGAAACAGTAGCACCAAAGACACATTACATTTAATAACAAATATTAACATAAGGGAAACATGACCAAGTCTTACACACTGACACTTCAACCCGGTTAAGACCCACTTCTAGTGCTTAACAAGTCCAGGAACATTGTCACAATGAAAATAAATGGTATAAAATACCGACACAATGGAAATATAAACACATATGCAGTATAATGTGGTCCTTTATTGACAACGTTTCGCCCACACAGTGGGCTTTTTCAAGTCACAAACAGATCTACCTGGGGTGGAAGGTACGCGAGTATTTATAGTCAGGTTCAGAATGTTGAGGTCAGGTGGAGAATGCTGCATCTGATGATGTACCGAGTGGGGTTATAGTCTAAAATCTTGGGTAGCTTGGAAGATTTTAGACTCTATAACCCCACTCAGTACATCATCAGATGCAGCATTCTCCACCTGACCTCAGCATTCTGAACCTGACTATAAATACTCACGTAAATTCCACCCCAGGTAGATCTGTTTGTGACTTGAAAAATCCCACTTTGTGGGTGAAACGTTGTCAATAAAGGATCACATTATACTGCACATTCTTTGCAACTGTCAACCCCAAGGAGGCGACCTCATTTCTACCCCTGACATCACCATCCTACAGTAGCATTTACCATCCCTACCCTGCCCCTCCCACCTGATTCACAAATCTAATAAAACCTCTAACGTAAGTTCTCTATATCCCTCTGAGAAAGCCCGCTCCCACCTTCTTCCATAAATTTCCCTGTTACGGCACAACGTTTTATAAAACGTAACCGCTAAAACCCGCCTCATCACCTCACTAACCCCTTTCCCCCTCATTCCCCACGATATGTATATATAATCTACCATAATGTACCCCACAGCCCTAATGATACTCTCATCCAATCCCCCCACGTCAAGACTTAACGCTCTCAGAACAGAAATCCCTTTACCTCCAGTCTTACGGAGTACCCTACTCAACCAACCCCTGACGCTACACATCCCCTCACAAAAATATACAACATGAAACGCCAACTCCTCACCTTCACATATTCCACACACACACCCCTCAACCACATGTCTAGCCCTCAGAACCGTACCCGACGGCAAAATCCTGTGCAGAAAACGATACATTCTGTTACGTACTCGTGGTTGTAACCTCATCCTACTTAACCTATTCCATACACTTCCCCATGAATACATGGGGAAAATTCCCTCTACAGGTACCACAACCCTCCCCACCAACAATCGACACATCGCACCTATTTTGCCCTTCCCCGGATCTCGAGCCCACGCCATAGCCCTCAAAACAGTTTCACACTCCCGCAGCTCCACTCCCGAATACATTCGTTTCAATCTTTCGAGATTCCTGACCATACCCCCCCCCCCCACCCACACCTTCCCTCACCACCTCCCTTTTAATAAAGACACATTTGACCCTCCTCTAAGTCCAGCAAACCCAACCCCCACCCCCTGCCGCACAGGTAACATTACCACGTCCCTTTTAAGCCAATCACATCCCGAGCCCCACAAAAATTTAAAAACCCTCCTAAGTATGTCTGCTATCGCCGTCAGTGTTAATGGGAACACGGCCGCCACGTGCCATACCTTACTATACAATAAGACATTAATGACAATGGCACGCTGTACAAGGGTCAAATGATAAGGCCTCAATGCACCCAATCGCCCCTGAATCCTATCCACCAACCTAATCGAGTTTTCCCTGCGCGCTACATCCAGATCGTCTGCATAGATGTGACCACAAATTTTTAACAAATTCACCCGCCTCCCCACCACTGAACTACCCCACTCAACCCTCCCAGCCCAAGCTCCTAACCCCATGACCATGGACTTTTTTGAATTCACTCTCATACCAGTTGCATCCGAGAACAATTGTACTACCCCCCCTATTGCGCATACGCTTCTCCATCATCCTATAAAAGGGGTCCTGTATGCATGCAGATAAAAGTTGTGACATAGGGTACCCCTGTCGAAGTTCTCTTTCCATTACAATCTTCCCACCCACTCTCCCATTAATCTGTACCCTCGCCATTGCACCGCGATACAAAGCATCTACCCATCCCACTATTTCTTCCCCAAACCCCTGTCCCCTGAGGATGGCTCCCAATGCCTCTCGTTCCACTCTGTCATATGCGCTTTGCCAGTCTAAATCCACCAAACCTTTCCCCCCCATTTTGCTTCAACGAAATCCCTTAGGAACCCATGTCCCTCCATCATAGACCTCCCTGGCAACACAAACTGAGTTCTCGATACTCTGTCCACTACACATTTAAACCGATTCCCCAAAATTTTGGCAAACAGTTTATAATCTGTGCATAACGATATTGCCCGGTAGTCTCTAAGTGTATGTTGCCCCTTACCCTTCGGTACCAATACTACTACAGCTGTTGCCTGCTTCTCTCCCAACTCTCCCCTCTCCTTCATTAAATTTAATAACCTAACCAAAAAACCCCTCATTAGCTCCCAATGCTGTAGATAAAACTGCCGGGAGTCCATCGATTTCTGGAGCTGTACCCTTACGCATTTCACTTAAAGCCTTCCATGTTTCTCCCTCAGTTATTTCCCTTCCCAACGCTTCCCTATCACTGTTTCCCAACAGACATATCACATTCTCACACACCTGTTGTAAAACCCCCGCTCCTACCCCATCCCGTTGCCAATACTTTCCATACCACTCGTCTGCAAACACTCCAATTCCGTATGTGGTGTGTATAACCTGACCCACCCTATACCCACCTACCGACTCATGAACCTCCAACCATGGAATAGCTGTTGCCTGCTGCCGTTGCTTTTGCATACGCAATACATACGACGAAGGCTTATCGCCCCATAACACCTCTTCCACACCTGCCATTACCCTCACCACTTGGAACCTCTCATCTTGGAGCTCGCGCCCCTCTCGCATAACAACCCCGTAACCTGTCCTCCAAATAGTTGGCCAGCCCATATTTTAAAGAATTAATTCGTTTCCCTTCTCTCACGTAATATTGCCTAATTCGTTCTTTAGCCACACCATCCCATCATGTTACCACATCCTCCACCCCATGTACCTCTGCACTTAACCTCTCCCACAGTGTTGTAAATCCCTCCAATCCCTCCTTATCTCCTAACACACTCGTATTTAACTTCCAATAACCCCTAGAGATACCCGCCAGTGACTCCCATCCCACCTCTGCCATGACCACCCTATGATCCGAATAAGCTACCTCTATTGTGCGAAAAACTTTACCAAGACCCCTTGAGAAATGTACAACCTATCTAACCAAGCCGCATAACCCCTCCTCACGAAAATGTGCCCTACCTCCCACACTCCCCTCCAACTGCATCCCTCAACTGAATATCCCTCAAGAGGTCTCGTAAGGCCGCCGACATGTGCCCCGCCCCTTTTGGTTCCACATCAGCCCTCCTGATAACACAGTTCCAGTCCCCACCAACGATGGCCACCGCAGGTAAACCACGTAAGAAGAAAACTAGGTCATCACGTACAAATTCCTGCTTTACTTTTACATCGTTCTCAGCAGGTGCATACACACTAACAAAGGTTACCCTCTGCCCCATCCACCACCCATCCACACGCAACACCCTCTTCCCCTCCCCCTCACTTCTTATTAACACAAACGGGCTCGCCTCCCTGATCAATATACCCACACCACCTTTCAAACGTGCAGATGGCAGAGTCATGACCTGAAACCCCGCCACCTCCAGCTCTCTTCCCTTCTTGAAATTGTGTTCTTGCAGGAACACTACATCCACTCTATATTTACACAGAAACATTCGAAACCATTCCCTCTTCACACTATTACACAGTCCATTTACATTCACAGTCATACACCTAAGGCCTCTTTATATTTTCCAACCCTTCCTCCTCTCGTCATTCATCCCAGGGCCTCCTGCCCCAGAGCCAGCACAGGGCTTCACACCGTCAACCCCCACCTCGACAGTACTCTTTCTTCCTCCCAGACCTCTGCCCAGGCGTCAGAATATCATCTGAGTCTGACGCCGCCGCTCTCTTCCTCGTAATTCCCTCACTTTCCATGTGTCGTCTGAGGTTCCCTCACGATGAACCTCAACCTCCACCACGTCCCGTTCCACGGCACACGGCGACATCTCACGCTTACTGCTTGGTCCGTCATCCCTGCTATGGTTTTTATCATCACATTCCTCCTCAGGCAATGCCGTACCTCTCACCAGCTCAGGAACAACATCCTCTGCAGGCGGCGTCAATGTCCTTAACACTTCCTGAAGCTCTTCCTCGAGAGCCTGTACCTCCTCCTGCACTTGCACTTCTGCACTTTTCTCCTGCCTAGTAACAGTTCCTGTTATGTCACAGCTTGCCTCACACACGCCAGTCTCCTCTATGGGATTCTCTACCACTTCACTCCACAAGCGCCCAAGCCCTTGCTTTCACATGGGGCTCTCAACAACAGCTACCACACTGGTAACTGGTGCTTCATCAATTTGTGCAGGCGCCCTCCTCAGCTTCACACACGCTGCTGCCATATATTCGTACGCCCCACATAACCTGCACGTACGTCTCTGTCCGGCGTACGAAACCATAACTTGCGTCCTGAAGTCCTCCAACACGATGTATGACGGTATGGGATGTCTCAGAGTCATCTTCAGGAAAAAAGTTCCCTCCAGACGGCCCACGTAAACACCAGCCGTCCACTTGCCCTGTTGTGCCAGATGTACAGTCCCATATGTCTCGAAAACACTCCTGATGTCGGCCTCATCGGCCTCAAATGGGACATTACGAATCTTAACCCGCGTAAAATGTCGAGATACGTCTATCAAACGCACCTTCACAGCCAGAGTAGCGTCAAGACTCACATCATGGAATCTCGTCACCAAATGCTCGTACACAGACGTGGAATTCAAATTGACGAAGATTCTGTATGCCCCATTCAGGGCAACACCATACACCTCATCGTCCTGGATACCATACGTCTCCCTAATGATGGTCGGGAGTAACACCTGCGCTGAAGAGGGTGAAATTGCCCCACGAAGCAGCTCTATACCGACGGTATTAACACGCCTCCTCACACTCAGCGCCATGTTGGTACAAGGTAGCTCGCCTGAAAGCAGCAGAGGGGTGCAGAGCACAACAGCACTCTACTGTGGTCAGGCAGCGAATGTATTTGTGCATGTCATGGAAGAAACCTTCCTCCATTCATGCAGTGACTGAAGCAAATCAACAATTCTAGTAAGAAAGAAGGGCAGATCATGGCTCCGCAAATTATTATGAGTTAGACCCCTGTTAATAGTAGCGTCTGGTGGAAACTATGCGAAGAAATTATAGCTAGCTTCCGTTTCCACTACATTACTATCATATAGAATAGAGTAGCAGCACAATTCTCATCAAGGAAAACCGGGAGTGTTATTAAGTGACCCAGAGGCAGCAGGTCGAGGCTCCATTACTGTCACACACAAACACATTTCTGCATCTAAAGTTAAAACCTCGAGGTGGTTTCGGGGGGGGGGGCAACACCCCCGAGGCCCAGTCCGTGACCATGCCTCATGGTGGATCAGAGACTGATCAACAAGGCTGTTACTGATGGCCGTGCATAAACCTTACGTACGAGCCACAGACCGGCTGATCAGCTACTTACTTTAGGTTCCTGATCAGCGTCTTCTTGAAAACACCCAAGGGGTCTGTTGGTAATCCCCCCTTACGTATGCTAAGAGGCAGGTGAGCAGTCTTAAGTCCCTGACACTTGTTGTGTTGATAATATACCCTTTCCAAGTGCATATTATCATGTATCTTTCTCGCCTACGTTCCAGGGACTACAAATCAAGAGACTTCAACTGTTCTCAGTAATTTAGGTGCTTTTTCATACTTATTCGTGCCGTGAAAGTTCTCTGTATATTCTCATGGTCTGCAATTTCGCCTACCTTGAAAGAGGATGCTAGTGAATAGCAGTATTCCAGCCTAGAGAGAACAAGCGATTTGAAGAGATTCTCATGGGCTTAGCATCTCTAGTTTTGAAGATTCTCATCATCCATCCTATCATTTTTCTAGCAGATTGTGATTGAAACATTGTTGTGATCTTTGAAAGTGAGATGCTCTGACTTAACTCCCAGGTCCTTCACATTACTTTTTCAGTCTATTGTGTGGTTGGAATTTGTTTTATACTCCAATACAATTTTAATTTCCTCGAGTTTTCCATAGTGGAGTAATTGAAATTTGTCTTCACTGAACTTCATACTGTTTTCTGCTGTCCGTTTAAAGATTTGGTTAATGTCCGCTTGTCATGGAAATTCAGCTGTTATCCGCAAAGGAGGACACGGTGCTGAGGCTTACATCTCTGTCTATGTCAGATATGAGTATGAAGAACAGGATGGGTGCGAGTACTGTAACTTGTGGAACGGATCTTTTCACTGTAGCCGCCACTGGCTTTACTTTGCTTACTATTACTCTTTGTGTTCTGTTTCTCAGGAAGTTATAAGTCCTTCTGTTATACCTTTTCTCGCGCATTTTGAGTGCTATTACACAATGATCGCACTTGTCGAAGGCTTCCGCAAAGTCTTTGTATACTTCATCTGCATTTTGTTTGTCCTCCAGAGCATCCAAGACCATTTCATAGTGTTCCAGTAGCTGGGACAGGCAGGAGCGACCTGCTCTAAATCCATGCTGCCCTGGGTTGTGCAATTGATGGGTATCTAAGTGGATGCGATCTTGCTTCTTTGGCCCTTTCAAAGATTTTTATGATATTGGACGTTAGAGCTCTCGGTCTGTAATTCTTTGCAATTGCTTTACTGCCACCTTTGTGGAGTGGCGCTATGTCTGTTTCTTTTAGGGATGACTGAGAGGACGCATTAACTGTGTCCATGCGTCCTCTCCTTAGAATGTTTAAGGCACATGAAAGGGGTATCTTGAAGTTCTTGATGAACACGGAGTTCCACGAATCTGGATCTGGGGCAGAGTGCATGGGCATGTCATCTATTGTTTTTTTGAAAAGTCCTGTGGTGTTAAGATAATATAAAAAACCTTTTAATTAACCAAAATTTGAGTCTCGGTCATAAAATTTTCGAATTAACGGCTCATTAAGGGCCAAGTCATTTTGGGACTGCAATATCTCACTCATTTCTTAGCTGTTATCTGTGTAAGTCACATCTCCTTTAAGCATGGGTCCAATACTAAATGTTGTTTTTGCCCTACATTTGGCATGTATTCAGTTTTGAAAAGAACTGATTCCATCTATTTGGGAGGCAGAGATTTGAGCTTGGAGATGCAGAGGTCTGTGGAAATGTTTAGTTTCGCTAATGCTTGACACCAAATTGCAAACTGCTCCTTGGTCGGTATAATAAACATAATAGATGGTAGCCTGAACTGATTACTGATGGTTACATACCACCGAGTACAGTAAACGTGAAGTGGTGGTCACTTGCAGGCCTAACCTAGGACGACCAACTCAAGTGTGCCAAAAGAGTGTGCACTACTGATAGAGGAACAAACATGGCAACATGCATTCAGTACTTCTTCCTAAGTTGTGAGGATGTTTCCAGTCATTGTCGGTGAATTGTATGTAATCGTCTCATGAAGTTGTCCCGGACGTAGTGAATAACTCTTCAATTCATCTGTTCTCTTCCTCACAGAACTCAGTGTCATTCACTGTTAACAATCATTCTTCACTCTTCAACTTTATTTCTTACTTCAATACGATCGTCATTTTTATGAGCTATGAAGCTCTTGGGCTCTCATTTGCTCTTTGTCGCACTGATATTCTCAAATTGTCGCTCTGACTCTATTCACCCTGCAGCTCTGCTCGCTTCTTTGTTCTCAGTTGTTTCCTTTTTTCGTAGTTTTCCATGGAACTGTGTGGCACAACTCCATGTGTGTTTATGTGCCAGAGTGTTTACTCACAGATTTGTGTTTACGGTATTCGATTAGTGAATATACATGTGTATGTATTTGCGTGTGGGTGTGTATATATATGTGTGTGTGTGTGTGTGTATGTGTGTGTGTGTGTGTGTGTGTGTGTGTGTGTGTGTGTGTGTGTGTGTGTGTGTGTGTGTGTGTATGTGTGTGTGTTTGTGCTTATTCATACGTGGTTACTAATCTCTTGTGTGGAACTGTGTAAACGCCTTCTTGCACTCCAAGAAAATGCAATCCACCCACCCCTCTCTTTCTTGTTTTACTGCTGTCACCATGTCATACAACTCCAGTAGGTTTGTGACACAGGATTTCCCGTCCCTGAAACCATGTTAGCTGCTGTTGATGAGATCATTCCTTTGTAGGTGTTCCACCACTCTTCTGATAATCTTCTCCAAGACTTTGCATACTATACATGTCAGTGATACTGGTCTGTAGTTTAGTGCTTCATGTCTGTCTCCTTTTTAAAAGATTGGGACTACATTTGCTGTCTTCCATGCCTCAGGCAATCTCCCAGTTTCGATAGATGTATTGAATATTGTTGTTAGGGGTACACATAGCACCTCTACTCCCTCTCTCAGGACCCATGGAGAAATGTTATCCGGCCCCATTGCCTTTGAGGTATCTAGCTCACTCGGCTGTGTGTACTGTGTCCAGCACTGGGTGGTGTGCCCCACATCTCCATCTTTCTGGAGCCCCTTCTGTGTGTATTCACCTAATTGTACTCACCTAATTGTGGCTGCAGGGGTCGAGACTCAGCTCCTGGCCCCGCCTCTTCACCGACCGCTACTAGGTCCTCTCTTCCCCTGCTCCATGAGCTTTATCATACCTCGTCTTAAAACTATGCATAGTTCCTGCCTCCACTACATCGCTTGCCAGACTATTCCACTTCCTAACTACTCTATGACTGAAGAAATATTTCCTAACATCCCTATGATTCATCTGAGTCTTCAGTGCTCCTCTTCCTTTGTTTTTGACTGGCTCGTCATCCTTATTTCCCACTTCTACCACTACTACTACCTCTTCTACTACTACTACAACTACTGATGAAATTAAGACACATGTGCGGCGTCTGGTTGTCTTTGTTGTGGACGTTTCGCCATCCAGTGGCTGGCTGGATGGCGAAACGTCTACGATGGGGATGCCCGGGTGTTGTGCATGTGTCTTAATTTCATCTTGTCGGTATTATATACAATTCTTGTACTACTACTACTACTACTACTACTACTACTACCTCCACCTCTTCCTGCCTATATATAGCCGTCCTGCTCCACCTCTGTTAGTGTGACTTTGTCAATGGTCCAAGTCGGACCGAAACGTCGTCGTAAGCTTCTCTTTTATGTGCGGGTTATTTGTGTATGAGTCTTCAGCTTCCAATTGGGACCCCTTGTTTCTGTGTCCCATCTCTGGAACATCCTGTCTGTCCACCTTGTCTATTCCACTCAGTATTTCGTATGTCGTTATCATGTCTCCCCTGACCCTCCTGTCCTCCAGTGTTGTCAGACCGATTTCCCTTAACCATTCTTCATAGGACATTCCACTTAGTTCTGGAACTAGCCTTGTTGCAAACCTTTGCACCTTCCCTAATTTCTTGACGTTTTTGACCAGATGTGGGTTCCAAACTGGTGCTGCGTACTCCAGTATGGGCCTGACGTACACAGTGTATAAAGTCTTCAACGATTCCTTACTGAGGTACCGGAACGCTATTCTCAGGTTTGCCAAGCGCCCATATGCCGCAGCAGTTATCTGGTTAATGTGTGCTTCTGGTCATGTACTTGGTATTATACTCCTAGGTCTTTTTCCTTGAGTGAGGTTTGCAGCCTTTGGCCTCCTAGCCTATACTCTGTCTGCGGTCTTCTTTGCCCTTCTCCGATCTTCATGACTTTCCATTTTGCGGGATTAAATTCTAGGAGCCAGTTTCGGGATCACACATCCAGCCTGTCCAGGTCTCTTTGTAGACCTGTCTGGTCCGCATCTGATTTAATTCTCCTCATTAACTTCACGTCATCTGCAAACAGGGACACTTCTGAGTCTGTCCCTCCCATCATATCGTTCACATATACCAAGAATAGCACTGGTCCCAGTGTCAGTGGAACGCCTTCCAACTGAACAAAAGAAACTAATGGAAAAATAAATAAATAAAGAAGTGATTTAGGAAAAACAAGAAAAATGAATTTAGAATTTTACTTAAAATTTAAATATAATAAAAAAAAATGGCCTTCAGTTCTTGTAGTTGGGTAGGAGTAGGTATGGCCCTGGATAGTTCCTCTGATGTTATTTATGTAGGTTATCCTGGGCAGATGGTAATCCGATGTTCTGGAATCTCCTACCACTTGGATGGAGCACAAGTAGAATAGGTAAGGGCCGGTAGTTGTAGAATAATGTTAATAAGTATTATTAACACACGTCTTGCCCCTTTATCTGGCGTCTATCCTGGAAGACCACGCCAGGAACAGAGCTGACAAATAAGAGAAAATAAAACTGGTTACCCATAGTCATGATAATGTAACATTTAAGAAAGAAAAAGAATGATAAATGCCAAAATCATTACTGGTAACCAGCAAACACTAGAAAAGAACAAACAGTAATACTCCTGGTAGATCACCCTACCTGATTAGGAGAAGAGTGGAGGCGAAGTGACTCTCCAAACTTCAATCCACACCAGGTAAGGTCAATATTACCAAGAGTAGAAACTTTAACAAATCGGACACCAGGAACTAGTTTTGCCCCAGCCCGCCAGAGAGGGGGGGGGGTGTGTGCGCGCGCAACGTAACTCGCTAATGGTTCCTGGTTGCCCGAACAACCTTAACCCCACTTACACCTACTTTTCCCTCACACCCAGGACTGACCCCTATGCGACCCTGCTCGTCACTGGCGCCCACTGTGATACCTCATCACGGACCATGACTCGCTGTTGCCTCCCTGTTAGGTATTCTCTGATCCATTGCAGTGACCTTCCTGTTATACGTGCCTGTTCCTCTAGCTTTTGTACTAATCTCTTACAGTCCAAGAAAATGCAATAAACCCACCCCTCCCTCTCATTTCTACTTCAGTTACCTTGTCATAAAACTCTAGTAGGTTTGTGACACAGGATTTGCCTTCCATGAATCCGTGCTGGCTGTCGTTTATAATCTTGTTCCGCTCCAGGTGCTCCACCACTCTCCTCCTGATAATCTTTTCCAAGACTTTGCATACTATACATGTCAGTGACACTGGTCTATAATTTAGTGCTTCATTTCTGTCTCCCTTCTTAAAGATGGGGACTAAATTTGCCTTCTTCCATACTTCAGGTAGTTGCCCAGTTTCAAGGGAAGTGTTGAAGATTTTGGTTAGAGGCACAAGAAGTGTCCCTGCTCCCTGTGTGTGTGTGTGTGTGTGTGTGTGTGTGTGTGTGTGTGTGTGTGTGTGTGTGTGTGTGTCTGTGTGTGTGTGTCTGTGTCTGTTAGTTTCTATTTTGTCCTAGGCACATGTCGATTAGACACTAGGCATATGTGTGTGTGTGTTTGTGTGTTTGTGAGTGTGTGTGTGTGTGTGTGTGTGTGTGTGTGTGTGTGTGTGTGTGTGTGTGTGTGTGTGTGTGAGTGTGTATGTGTGTACTCACCTAATTGTGGTTACAGAGGTCGAGACTCAGCTCCTGGCCCCGCCTCTTCACTGAGTGCTACTAGGTCGTCTCTCTCTCCCTGCTCCATGAGTTTATCATACCTCATCTTAAAACTATGTATGGTTCCTGCCTCCACTACCTCATTTGTTAGGCTATTCCTCTTCCTGACTTCTCTATGACTGAAGAAATACTTCCTAACATCCCTTTGACTCATATGGGTCTTCAACTTCTAATTGTGACCCCTTGTTTCTGTTTCCCCTCTCTGGAACATCCTGGCTCTGTCCACCTTGTCTATTCCACGCAGTATTCTGTATGTCGTTATCATGTCTCCCCTAACTCTCCTGTCCTCCAGTGTCGTCAGGTCGATTTCCCTTAACATTTCTTCGTAGGACATTCCCCTTACCTGTGGAACTAACCTTGTTGCAAACCTTTGTACTTTCTCTAATTTCTTCACATGCTTGACCAGATGTGGGTTTCAAACTGGTGCTGCATACTCCAGTATGGGCCTGTCGTACACTATGTACGGTGTCTTGAACGATTCCTTACTAAGATAACGGAACGCTGTTCTCATGTTTGGCAGGCACCCATATGCTGCAGCAGTTATTTGGTTGATGTGAGCTTCAGGAGACGTGCTCAGTGTTATACTCACCCCAAGATCTTTCTCCTTGAGCGTGGTTTGCAGTCTTTATCCACCTAGCCTATACTCCGTCTGCGGTCTTCTTTGCCCTTCCCCGATCTTCATGACTTTCCATTTGGAGGGATTAAATTCGAGAAGCCAGTTGTTGGACCAGGTGCCCAGCCTGTCCAGGTCTCCTTAAAGTCCTGCCTGATCCTCGTCTGATTTAATTCTCCTCATTTACTTCACATCATCTGTGAACAGGGACATTTCTTAATCTATCCCTTCCATCATGTTATTCACATATGCCAAAAATAGCACTGGTCCTAGGGCCAACCTCTGTGGGACCCCTCTCTTCACAGTTGCCCGCTGTGATACATCGTCAGGTACCATGACTCGTTGTTGCCTCTCTGTCATGTATTCTCTGATCAATTGCAGTGCCCTTCCTGTTATATGCACCTGATCTTCTAGCTTCTGCACTAATCTCTTGTGAGAAACTGTGTCAAATGCCTTCTTGCAGTCCAAGAAGATGTAATCAACCCACCCCTCTCTCTTGTGTCTTACTTCCGTTACTTTATCATAAAACTCCAGAAGGTATGTAACACAAGATTTGCCTTCCATAAATCTGCGTTGGTTGGTGTTTATACTCTTGTTCCATTCCAGCTGCTCCACCACTCTCCTCCTGATTATCTTCTCCATGACTTGGCATGCTATACACGTCAGTGACACTGGTCTATAGTTTGGTGCCTTTTTTCTGGCTTCTTTATAAAAATGGGAACTACATTTGCCGTCTTCCAAACCTCAGGTAGTTGCCCAGTTTCAAGGGATGTGTTGAAGATTGTGGATAGTGACACACACAGCATTTCTGCTCCTTCTCTAAGAACCCACGAGGAGATGTTGTCCTGTCCCATTGCCTTTGAGGTATCAAGGTCTCTTAGCAGCTTCTTCGCCTCTTCCTCAGTTGTATGTATGTCACCCAACACTTTTTGGTATATTCCTTGTTGGTGTCCCCCTCTGTTCTGTCCTACCAGAGGCCTTCCTTTATCCACTGTAAATACTTCCTTAAATCTCATGTTGAGCTCCTCACATACCTTTTGATCGTTTCTTTTAAGTTCTCCACCTTCTTTCCTCAGCCTGATCACCTGGTCTTTGACTGTTTTCTTCCTCCTAATGTGGCTATACAGAAGTTTCGGGTCAGAGTTGACTTTCGTTGCTCTGTCGTTTTCGTACTGTTGTTGAGCCTCCCTCCTTATCTGTGCATACTCGTTTCTGTCTCTTCGACTGATCTCTTTATTTTCCTTGGTCCTTTGCCTCCTGTACCTTTCTCATTCTCTCCCTACACCTTCGGGTAAACCAAGGACTCGCTTTGGTTTTCCCATTATTTCTGTTGCTCTTGGGAACAAACCTTTCCTCTGCCTCCTTGCATTTTGTTGGTACATATTCCATCATCTCGTTTACTGATTTTCCTACCAGTTCTCTGTCCCACTGAACCTCCTGCAGGAAGTTCCTCATACCTGTGTAGTCCCCCCTTTTATAGTTTGGCTTTTCCCATTCAATTCCTGTGTTCAATTCCTCTGTTACCCAGTGTGCATGTGTGTGTGTGTGTGTGTGTGTGTGTGTGTACTCACGTAGTTGTACTTACCTAGTTGTGGTTGCGGGGGTCGAGCCACAGCTCCTGGCCCCGCTTCTTCACCTGGCCGCTACCCGGTCACTCTTCCCGTTCCCTGAGCTTTATCATACCTCTTCATAGTATGTGAGTGTGTGTGTGTTAGTTTCTATTTTGTCCTAGGCACATGTCAGTTAGACACTAGGCGTGTGTGTGTGTACTCACCTATTTGTACTCACCTATTTGTGGTTGCAGGGGTCGAGTCCTAGCTCCTGGCCCCGCCTCTTCACCGGTTGCTACTAGACCCTCTCTCTCCCCGCTCAATGAGCTTTATCAAACCTCGTCTTAAAACTGTGTATGGTTCCTGCCTCCACTACGTCATTTTCTAGGCTATTCCACTGCCTTACAACTCTATGACTGAAGAAATACTTCCTACTATCTCTCTGACTCATTTGTGTCTTCAACTTCCAATTGTGGCCTCTTGTTTCTGTGTCCCCTCCCTGGAACATCCTGTCTTTGTCCACCTTGTCTATTCCACGCAGTATTTTATATGTCGTTATCATGTCTCCCCTGACCCTCCTGTCCTCCAGTGTGGTCAGGCCGATTTCCCTTAATCTTTCTTCATAGGACATTCCCCTTAGCTCTGGAACTAACCTTGTCGCAAACCTTTGTACTTTCTCTAGTTTCTTGACGTGCTTTATCAAGTGCGGGTTCCAAACAGGTGCTGCATACTCCAGTATGGGCCTGACATACACGGTGTACAGTGTCTTGAATGATTCCTTACTAAGGTATCGGAATGCTGTTCTCAGGTTTGCCAGGCGCCCATATGCTGCAGCAGTTATCTGATTGATGTGTGCTTCCGGAGACATGCTCGGTGTTATACTCACCCCAAGATCTTTCTCCTTGAGTGAGGTTTGCAGTCTTTGGCCACCTAGCCTATACTCTGTCTGTGGTCTTCTGTGCCCTTCCCCTATCTTCATGACTTTGCATTTGGCAGGATTAAATTCGAGAAGCCTTTTGCTGGACCAGGTGTCCAGTCTGTCCAGGTCTCTTTGAAGTCCTGCCTGGTCCTCATCAGATTTAATTCTCCTCATTAACTTCACATCATCTGCAAACAGGGACACTTCTGAGTCTAACCCTTCCGTCATGTCGTTCACATATACCAAAAATAGCACTGGTCCTAGGACCGACCCCTGTGGGACCCCGCTCGTCACAGGTGCCCACTGTGATACATCATTACGTACCATGACTCGTTGTTGCCTCCCTGTCAGGTATTCTCTGATCCATTGCAGTGCCCTTCCTGTTATATGCGCCTGATGCTCTAGCTTCTGCACTAATCTCTTGTGAGGAACTGTGTCAAAGGCCTTCTTGCAGTCCAAGAAGATGCAATCAACCCACCCCTCTCTCTCTTGTCTTACTTCTGTTATTTTATCATAAAACTCCAGAAGGTTTGTGACACAGGATTTGCCTTCCGTGAATCCGTGCTGGTTGGCATTTATACTCCTGTTCCGTTCCAGGTGCTCCACCACTCTCCTCCTGATAATCTTCTCCATAATTTTGCATACTATACACGTCAATGACACAGGTCTATAGTTTAGTGCCTCTTTTCTGTCTCCTTTTTTAAAAATGGGAACTACATTTGCCATCTTCCATACCTCAGGTAGTTGCCCAGTTTCCAGGGATGTGTTGAAGATTGTGGTAAGTGGCACGCACAACATATCTGCTCCCTCTCTAAGGACCCACGGGGAGATGTTGTCTGGTCCCATTGCCTTTGAGGTATCGATGTCCCTTAGCAGTTTCTTCACCTCCTCCTCATCTGTATGTATGTCGTCCAACACTTGTTGGTGTATTCCTTGCTGGTGTCCCCATCTGGTCTGTCCCCCCAGAGTGTGTGTGTGTGTGTGTGTGTGTGTGTGTGTGTGTGTGTGTGTGTGTGTGTGTGTGTGTGTGCTAGTTTCTATTTTGCCCTAGGCACATATCGATTAAACACTAGGCGTGTGTGTGTGTGTGTGTACTCACCTAATTGTCGTTGCAGGGGTCGAGACTCAGCTACTGGCCCTGCCTTTTCACTTATCACTACTAGGTCCTCTCTCTACTTCCTGAGCTTCATCATACCTCGTCTCAAAGATATGCACGGTTCCTGCCTCCACTACATCACTTGCTAGGCTATTCCTCTTCTTGACAACTCTATGGCCGAAGAAATACTTCCTAACATCCCTGTGACTCGTCTGAGTCTTCAGCTTCCAACTGTGAACCCTTGTTTCTGTGTCCCATCTCTGGAACATCCTGTCTCAATCCACCTTATGTATTCCACGCAGTATTTTGTATGGTATAAACCTTGGTAATAAATACCGACAAGTTGGTTTAGAAAGACACGTAAGCAAACACTATAACAAATATGTTATAGTGTTTGCTTACGTGTCTTTCTAAACCAGTATTTTGTATGTCGTTATCATGTCTCCCCTAACCCTCCTGTTCTCCAGTGTCGTCAGTCCGCTTTCCCTGAACCTTTCTCCGTAGGACATTCCCCTGAGCTCTGGGACTAGCCTTGTTGCAAACCTTTGTACTTTCTCTAATTTCTTCACGTGCTTGACTAGGTGTGGGTTCCTAACTGGTGCTACATACTCCAGTATGGACCTGACGTACACAGTGTACAGTGTCTTGAATGATTCCTTACTAAGGTATAGGAACGCTATTCTCAGGTTTGCCAGGTGCACATGTGCTGCAGCAGTTATCTGGTTGTTGTGTGCCTCCGGAGACGTGCTCGGTGTTATGATTACCCCAAGATCTTTCTCCTTGAGAGAGGTTTGCAGTCTTTTCCCACCTATCCTATACTCAGTCTGTGGTCTTCTTTGCCCTTCCCCAATCTTGATAACTTTGCATTGGGCAGGGTTGAATTCGAGAAGCTTGTTGCTGGACCACGTGTCCAGCCTGTCCAGGTCTCTTTGTAGTCCTACCTGATCCTCATCTGATGTAATTCTTCTCATTAACTTCACATCATCTGCAAAAATGGACACTTCTGAGTGTATCCCTTCTATCATGTCATTTACATATATAAAAGATACCACTGGTCCTAGGACTGACACTTGTGGGACCCCGCTCGTCACAGGCGCCCAATGTGATACCTCATCACTTACCATGACTTGATGTTGCCTCCCTGTCAGGTATTCTCTGATCCACTGCAGTGCCCTTCCTGTTATACACGCCTGATCCTCCAGCTTATGCACTAATCTCTTGTGAGGAACTGTGTCGAAGGCCTTCCTGCAGTCCAGGAAAATGCAGTCAAACCACCCCTCTATGTGTGTGTGTATGTGCTTGTGTGTGTGTGTTTGTGTGTTTGTGTGTATGTGTGTGTAGGTGTGTGCGTAGGTGTGTGTGTATAATTGTACTTGTGTGTGTGTGTGTGACTAGGGGAATGGGTCTCGTTCCTCTCACTCTCCATTCCTTTGTGTCCTCATTCCCCCCTCCAGTCCATGTTCCTCCCCCTCTCTCATTCTCTCCCTTACTGTCTCTGCACACTGCCAACCTTCTCTGTCTACCCTCTCTCCCTGGCCAGCCGACATCAGCAAAAAAGCTGCAGCGCCACTGAACATAAAAGCTGGCAACTGCTTTGAAGTGATGTGGATGTAGGGCAGGCAGCCTCTGGCGACCATCCCGCCTCCATTCCATCCTACCTCCCGCATCCCGCTATTTCCCTTCCTGCATCTCTCTCTCTCTCTCTCTCTCTCTCTCTCTCTCTCTCTCTTGCCACTTGTCTCTTTCCGTCAAACTTTTCTTTCATCTTTCCCAGCAATATCAGAACAAGAGCCTTGTAATTAAGTAGGCAGAGTAAGCTCTGTACCTAGACACCAAGCCTAGACACCGAGCCTAGACACCGAGCCTAGACACCGAGCCTAGACACCGAGCCTAGACACCGAGCCTAGACACCGAGCCTAGGCACCGAGCCTGGACACCGAGCCTAGACACTGAGCCTAGACACCGAGCCTAGACACCGAGCCTAGACACCGAGCCTAGACACCGAGCCTGGACACCAAGCCTAGACACCAAGCCTAGACACCGAGCCTAGACACCAAGCCTAGACACCGAGCCTAGACATCGAGCCTACACACCGAGCCTAGACACCGAGCCTAGACACCGAGCCTAGATACCGAGCCTAGACATCGAGCCTAGACACCGAGCCTAGACACCGAACCTAGACACCGAGACTGGACACCGAGCCTAGACACCGAGCCTAGACACCGAGCCTAGACACCGAGCCTAGACACCGAGCCTAGACACCAAGCCTAGACACCGAGCCTAGACACCGAGCCTAGACACCGAGCCTAGACACCGAGCCTAGACACCGAGCCTAGACACCGAGCCTAGACACCGAGCCTAGACACCGAGCCTAGACACTATGTCAAAGGCCTAAAAAGTAGATCCAAAATGCATCTATTTCATCTGTATAATAAAATCTGAAAAAAAAAATAGTTTATTGAATAATTTTTTTTAATAAATTTCAAGAAATTAGTATTATAGATGACCTTTTTTGAGATTTTTTATCATTGCAATATTAGAAACACTAGCTTTAAATATGCAATATTTTTATTTATCGTAAGTTTTTAGTTATCGTCAAAGGCTTTCAAAGAGCTGCCTGAAAGATTTTGTCTTCCTCCAATTTTTCGTTTACCTTTCGCTCGTAACTCGAGAATGCCTCATCTAATCGGCTTCAAACTGACCGCGGGTTCAATCCCGGCCGGGGGTATGGTTTATTTGCAATCGTGTCATTACGATTTCTTAAGTCATGTGCAAGTGCCCTGTATATCTGGAGTTTATCTGGAGAGGGTTTCGGGGGTCAACGCCCCCGCGGCTCGGTCTAAGACCAGGCCTCGTGGTGGATCAGGGTCTGATCAACCAGGCTGTTACTGCTGGCCACATGCAAATTGAAGTACGAACCACAGATCAGCTGGTCAGGTACTGACTTTAGGTGCCTGTCCAGTGCCTTCTTGAAGACAGTCAGGGGTCTATTGGTAATCCCCCTTATGTATGCTGGGAGGCAGCTGAGCAGTCTTGGGCCACGGAAACTTATTGTGTTGTATCTCAGTGCATTCGTGGCGCCCCTGATTTTCATTGGGGGAATGTTGCATCTCCTGCCGAGTCTTTTGCTTTCATAGGGAGTGATTTTCGTGTGCAAGTTTGGTACTAACCCCACAAGGATTTTCCAAGTGTATATTAACATGCATCTCTCTCGCCTGCATTCCAGAGAATACAGATCAAGGACCTTCAACCATTCCCAATAATTTAGGTGCCTTATAGTACTTATGAGTCCCGTGAAAGTTCTTTGGACATTCTTCAGGTCAGCAATTTCGCCAGCCTTGAAGGGGGCAGTAAGTGTACAGCAATATTCCAGCCTTGAGAAAACAAGCGATTTGAAGAGAATCATCATGGGCTTGGCGTCCCTAGTTTTGAAAGCTAAGATGAGATAAGATAAGATTTCGTTAGGATTTTTAATCCCGGAGGGTTACCTATCCAGGATAACCCAAGAAAGTCAGTGCGTCATCGAGGACTGTCTAACTTATTTCCATTGGGGTCCTCAATCTTGTCCCCCAGGATGCGACCCACACCAGTCGACTAACACCCAGGTACCTATTTGCTGCTAGGTGAACAGGACAACAGGTGTAAAGAACGCGTCGAAATGTTTCCACCCGCCGGGAATCGAACTCGGGCCTTCTGTGTGTGAAGCAGTAGATGTGGTAGATACAATGCTGTGGTCTTTGAAGGCGAGATCCTCTGACATTATCACTCCCAGGTCCTTCACTTCACCTTTCGCTCTAGTGTATGGTTAGAATTTGTTATATACCCTGATACAGTTTTAATTTTCTCAAGTTTTTCATATCTGAGTAGTTGAAATTTCTCTTCATTGAACTTCATATTTGTGTGATAAATGGTTTAAAACCGACAAGTTGAAAATTTAGACACTTATGCAACATATGGGAATCTTTATTGAAGAAACGTTTAGCCAATACAATTCGGAAAGGAGAAAGGAGAGGAGGAGTTTGAGGTAATCAGTCCCTCAGCCTGGACTCGATGTGTTCAGCTCATGAGTCATGTAGAAGGTACAGCATAGGGCCGTAGACGTGGCTTATGTACTGTAGTGAGATGAGGCGAAGCAGGAGGAGGCGAGGTCATAGTGATACCATCCACTAGTCGAAGTAGGTCTTCGTCCGAAGGTTGGACAGGTGTTGAAAAACTCTTTGTATCACGTCTACGGCCCTATGCTGTACTTTCGATTGATGGACTGAACACATCGACTCCAGGCTGAGGGACTGATTACCTCCAACTCCTCCTCTCCTTTCTCCTTTCTGTTTTGCATTGGACTGATGAAGCCACTGTGTGGCGATACGTTTCTTCAATAAAGATTCCCATATGTTGCATAAGTGTCTTAATCTTGAACTTCATATTGTTCTGAGTGGCCCATTTGAAGATTTGGTTGATGTCCGCTTGCAGTCTTGCAGTGTCTTTGATGGAGGTAACTGTCATGGCAATTTGGGTGTCATCCGCAAACGAAAACACGGAGCTATGGCTTACATCTCTGTCTATATCAGATTTTAGGATGAGGAATAAAATGGTAGCGTGTACTGAGCCTTCTGGAATAGAGCTTTTCAAAGTGGCTGCCTCAGACTTTACTCTGTTTACCATTACTTTTTGTGTTCTGTTTGTCAGGAAGTTAGATTTAACCATTAATGTTAACCTGTGTGAAATTTTATTCTCATTAAATCAAGTTTATTAGGTATCCCCGAAGTGGGACCTTTAAGTAGTTGACTGATTTTTTTCTTGTTTTGTTTTGTTTCTCTTCAATTTTTAGTTTTTCTGTCTCTCATAACTTGAGAATGAATCATCCAATCAAATTTTCAGTGTTTTTGTAAGATGACAGAGACGAGATTCTTGGAACACCTGGCATGTGCTGGCGCTCCGTAACCAAAATTGTTGCACCCATTCCCAGCATCTTGGATTGTCTCCAACAACTTCCAGAACCCTCAGTGACGTTGCTTTAAACTACTTAAATTAGTGTCTCTTAATTCGATGATGACTTAGAGTGAAATTTAAGTTAGTAGATGCATAGTTGACCAATTTATGTGTAAAATTTCCATTCCCATTAAATCAGGTTTAATAAATTTCACTATACATCTCCTGAACGGCCTCAGTATTTAATGACTGGGGCGTCTTAATCAAATTAGACTATCTTAGAAAAAGAAATAATATTTTCCATTAGAGGATTGTGCATCACTTTATTTCTAACACATCTGAACGCATGAGTTTTTATAGAATATTAAAATTTTGTGAGTTTTGTGAAGCTTAAATACGGCACAACATGCTGTCTGAACCACCATTTTTAAGATATAATTGTTTTTCTCTCATTTTGGTTTTCCTTTATAACTTCAGAACGGCTTATCTGACCGACTTCAGATTTTAAACCCTGGTTTACTAAAACAAGGTGAAGGCAATTAAAGCAGGTAACACATGCAGGTAACACATGCACGTAACACATGCAGGTAACACATGCAGGTAACACATGCAGGTAACACATGCAGGTAACACGTGAAGGTGCCTCTTATTTTAGATCATTCCTAAATTTTATTTTCATGACTTTGATTTAGGTTCTTCTGATCGGCGTCACAATTTCATGACTGATGAATCCTTATACAGGAAGGTTGTTGTTGTTTATGGAGTGTATATGTGTAAAGTTAATCTCTGTTTCTTTTTTCTCATCATTAGGTTAGGTTAGGTTCGTCCGGAAATATGTTCCTGACGCGGGTCTTAGTCAGATGATGACCCGCCGTTGGAGCTTTAGGTCCTCTGACCGAGGCCTTCTGCTGGCTTACCGGTCCACCCCTTCAAAAATTCTGTTACTTCTCAACAGTAGAAACATTCTCTAATTATTTCTATTACACAGAATCCATTTTTAAATACAACTGATGTATGATAATTTACACAACATTAGAAGATTATTTTATAATACAGATTATTTTTAATACAATTGATGGATGATAATTTACACAATATTAAAAGATTATTTTCCTGGAGGAAAACACATCAACATTAATTGTTTTAAATTAGCCAGAATAAGAATTTTCCAGGTAAAACAAAGAATCCAACTTAATTGATGCCATCACAAACTTAACCTATAAAACGTCCTGTCCATTTCAATTATTGACGATTTTGATCGACTTTAAACTTTTTCCATTGATGGGTTTATCAAAACAACTTGTTATTCACTTTCAATTTTAAACATTTAATTTTGCCTGTTTTATTAAGCAATTTGTTTCCACAGTAATAACTGAGGAATGCCTCTTCTGATCAGCTTCAAACCCGAAATACTGATGTTTCTTAACTGGAAGTTTCTTTGTATTAATTATAGCTGTATGGGTTCCAATTTTTAACATTTTTGTCAATTTTATCAAATTAGATTTTAAAATTAATCAGTTTTTACAATAAATGGAATCGGTTATTTTTCTAAAGGGATTTTTTGAGAATTTAAATAGAAAGTAAACGAGGAAAGTTCACTGGGGAAAAATTAAAAATTCGATGTTTTGTGTGTGTGTTTTTGTTAAGTTGAACGATGGGGAGACTTTCCTGTTTTTTTCGGAACATTCTCAGAATTATTTTCGCTTTTATTCTCACAAATGCTTTTTTCGATCAGCCTCAATATTTCAACGCCTGTAATGTACCTTTGGGCAAAATATATGGGACTATGGAATATAAACACATATGCAGTTTAATGTGATCCTTTATTGACAACGTTTCGCCCACATAGTGGGCTTTTCAAGTCACAAACAGATCTTTGTAGATGAATGGTTCAGAGAACCGACATGTTGATAAATTAGACACATGTGCAACTCTTGGGTATCTTTATTGAGGAAACGTTTCGCCACACAGTGGCTTCATCAGTCCATACAAAATGGTATAAAATACCGACAGGTTGTTAGGTAAGACACATATGCAACAGTTAGGTATCTTTATTATGAAACGTTTCGCCTACACAGTAGGCTTCTTCAGTCAAGTACAGAAAAGTTGATAGAAGCAGAAGATACTTGAAGACGATGTAATCAGTCCATCACCCTTAAAGTTTTGAGGTGGTCAGTCCCTCAGTCTGGAGAAGAGCATTGTTCATACTATGGAACAATGCTCTTCTCCAGACTGAGGGACTGACCACCTCAAAACTTTAAGGGTGATGGACTGATTACATCGTCTTCAAGTATCTTCTGCTTCTATCAACTTTTCTGTACTTGACTGAAGAAGCCTACTGTGTAGGCGAAACGTTTCATAATAGAGATACCTAACTGTTGCATATGTGTCTTACCTAACAACAAAGGAGAATCTTGAAGAACAGGAGGAGAATGAGGTAATCAGTCCCTCAACCTTGAGTCGATGTGGTCAGTCCATCAATCTTGAATAAAATACGGCATACGTGCTGAGAAGGAGCTTATAAACCGTTGGCAGGAGAGGTGTAGCAGTCATAGGTCGTGTAACATTTGTTCAATGTTGAAGTAGGTCGTGCCCAAGAATTAGGCAAGCGAAGAATTCCCAAGTATTAAGATCCCAAGAAGTTGCAGTGTCTGACAGGTTTGTAGATGAATGGTTCAGAGAACCGACATGTTGATAAATTAGACACATGTGCAACTCTTGGGTATCTTTATTGAGGAAACGTTTCGCCACACAGTGGCTTCATCAGTCCATACAAAGAAGAATCTTGAAGAACAGGAGGAGAATGAGGTAATCAGTCCCTCAACCTTGAGTCGATGTGGTCAGTCCATCAATCTTGAATAAAATACGGCATACGTGCTGAGAAGGAGCTTATAAACCGTTGGCAGGAGAGGTGAAGCAGTCAACAAACAACAAACCTGGGATGGAAGGTACGCGATGCCAATAAAGGATCACACTCCACTCTCAATATCTCATTCACTCACTCCCTCACCATCCCTTCCTCACCATCACTCCCTCATGATTACTCATGATCACCATTACTCTCTCACTATCACAGTTCTTTTCCATCATTCCCTCATTATCACGCCTCCAATAATCTCTTATCACCACTCCCTCACCCTCTTTAAATTTTTACTTTCAACTTCCCTTCACCATCATTAACTTATTTTCACTATCTCTCCATTATCATCATCCCTTCACTATCATTCATTAACTATCATTTCTTTATCATCACTCCTTCCCCATCACTCCCTCGCCATCTCTTTCTCACCATCATTTCCTCACTATCAGTCACAATCACTCCCTCACCATTATTACCGTATCATCACTCATCCACAATTACTCCCTCAGTTCACTGTTATTCCCTTATTGCCATTCTCTCACCATCACTCTCACTGTCAGACTTATACTTCCTCTTTTTCAGTCTCCATTTCTTCGTCACTA